>NW_027279792.1:0-108683 GCF_046629955.1 Centroberyx affinis
TCTATGTTTTCAATTGTGAACTTTCAATAAACATATTGTTAAAAAAAAAACAAGAGTTATGACAGCTGCTGTCTCTATAAATTAAAAAAAATATTAATATAATATATAAATATATTAATGTTTTGTAATGTTAGTTTAGGGTTTGTGGGGTTATTCCAATTTATTTAAGCAGGCAAGAAATTGAAACTAGTGTACCTGTGAGCCGTCGACGGCTTCAACTTACTCAAGAGTCACTCAGAAGGAAAGTTAATTTGGTTTTCAATCATCTGGCCCCTGTGACCACATAGCACACAATGGGCCATTATCAGTTACTCTGTGACGGCTCTGATTCCAAAGGTGTGTGTGTGTGTGTGTGTGGTGGGGGGGGGGGGGGGTGGGGGGGAAGAGACAGAGACAGAGACAGAGAGAAAAAGAATGTGATCCTAGCTTGATTACATTTGGAAAATCACATATTTAAGTAGCCTACTAATTGATTACGATGAGACAAGGTACAAAAATTACAAGAACTACTGTGTTAAATGATGCAAGGATGGACAATGTTGGTGAGGGCAATCTGTGTTTCAAACTGTTAAACCTTAGTCCTAAAATCACATAATCCAAAATAAATTGAATCCCCTCAACTTCAAAGAGGATCCTGTCAGTTTAATGAGCTCAAAGTATAGATCTGAGAGCCAGTCATATAGAGGTATGTAAAGCTGCCATTTCAGCTCCCCATATCCCACCCAGTGATGGCTTGGTGCAAGGTGATAGTACTGGGAGTTGTGTCAGATCATGAATTATTCAAATGGGTTGTGTCAATGACACAATTTATGTCTGTCAGAATTAGTGTATCCCCAGTTACTGGGAGGCTGTGTCAGCAGGTGGGATCGGATTACCCTTTCACCTCTCCTCCCTCAAGACTACACCCACTGTTACAGGATGCACAAGAGTGTGAAACCAGCAGCTGAGCTAAGGCCTTGGAAACTTGAGCTGGATCCCTGCGCTTAGGACTGGAGGAAGTAACAGCATTCAGAGATGTTATCGTTCTAGGCCATGAATAAGTAGACGCAGGACGCTCAGTTTTAGAAGCCAGTCCCTTTTAATTCTGTGTTCTTGTTTTTGCATACTATGGCAGCTCATGTGGATCAGAGACTTAGTTACCCTCGTTGCGTAACAGGCAAGTGTAAGTACAGTGAAGAAGACTGTTCATTCATTTATAAAGAACATACACGGCTTGGATTGCACCGGGTAACATTAGAGTCTTTCTAAAAAAGGGCCTTCTGACCATCAGAGACTGATCCCTCTGTCCCGCATGTCATACATTTTGCTTGGGTTCTGCTTGGATTCACGCTTCATTCTATACTGTATGCAGATTGTACACACTGTAGTGATTTGTTGTCCTCACATATTTTTCTCTACTCTTATCTGGCTATTTCACAATATTCCGAAGGCTGCATGTTATGTAACAGTGTGCAGCATTTATAACAATACATACAGTGTCCTGCCTATACTGCTCTGCTAGCAGCTGGTTACAGACTTAGCAGCTCACTGGGCTAAAGGGATTGCACTGTCCACTTCCCTGAACAAATCAGGTGTGAGTGTTATAATCAGTTACGTTGCTGAGAAAAAAGTGAATGTGGGAAATTTCAACGCATTCGTGTTGATGGCCTTACCTTAAAACAAGCTTCTTCTGAACTCAATTTCTTCATTAGAACCAACGTTATGTAATGAGAAACTTGCATTTTATGTCACTAAACCGAGCTTGGAGTCACTCTCTCATATTTTGATATTGCACAGTTCACAATGTCCCAAATACTGTTTACTTTTCATTGAACATATTTCAGGATAAACACAGAACAATCTATAAACAAAGTCTCAGTCAAGGGCGTATCAGAGACTTCATTAATACATCTTTACAGATCTTTGTTCTAGTTTACATATGGTCCAAAGAACTGTTTTCTTTTCAGTCGGCAATGAAAGGTACAGCACAAAAAAATATGAAGCTGCCATCAATTATGTGTAGCCTATAAAAGAAAGGAACAACATCAATAGAGAAAGTTGCCTACCACTGAGGGATTAGGTTTGATAGATTTATGTGTCCTTAAAGCGACACTGTTTACTGAAGCTCACATTCGGAAGGAAATAGGTCATATCAGGTCAAAGTATTTAATACGCCCAAACGGATGTCAGAATGGCGAGTTTAATAGTGTTTGCTTTGTAAATAATTGAAAAGCAGAACCCCTTACCCATCATGTCATTAGAAATTGATTTTTTTCATGCACTCTGGATAGGCAGATGGAACACTCCCACTTTGCGAGGCATGAGTCACACAGATAGGGACACATTAGAGGAGATGTGATGAGTCATTTCTTATTAATCAATACAGGTAGAGCTGCCTCAGAGCTGACTGCTCTAATCAGATGTACCACATCAAAACTTAATGAATCCAAATTCATTGATGTGTTGTCCAACAATGGTAACGGAAGTCACAAACATTAACACACACACACAAACACACACACACACTGCATACAACTTGGCCAAGGCTTAAACCACGGCTGTTTCAAAGTGATTTCTCAGAAAAGAAAGCAATCATCCTCTTGCAGGATTCAACAGGTGACCTTTGAAGCATAATGTCATTAAGCTCAGCAGCCAAAGGTTTTACCTGCAATATGCTCGGCATGCTACTGCAGCCGCTAAGCAGGAATGCCAAACTTAGCCTTTGTAATTATATCCTTAAAAGACACAGAGGTATAATGTGCATAGCTGACAGTTGGGGATCCATAATTGTCATGAGCTCTAAACAAAACAGGCATTTCTGGCGAGCTGTCGAGTGTAATTTGAGAACACGGGACGTTGACAGATCTATAAGGTTTATGGTGTCAAGCAGGTCACTAGTGATTAGCGCCACACCAGAACGCTGCTGCTCTGAGCTCAGCCAATGAGCCCCCAGGGTCTTATTAGTGCAGACAGGAAACACAGGCTGGTCAGTGGGATAAACTCATCTGCTACCACGGCATCCCAATGAAACCTGAACCTGCAACCTTAGCCCAGGTTCATGTCCTAAAACTAGGCTGCAGTGCTGGCTTTTCTCTCTCTCTCTCTCTCTCTCTCTCTCTCTCTCTCTCTCTCTGTTTCTGTTCCTGTCAGCCTCTCTCTGTTTCTCTTTCTCTCTGTTCATCTCTAACATACAGTCAGAGACACATACACATATTAAAAATTATCATATTTTGTTATTAGATAGATAGGTCCTACAACAGAAAACTCTGTTGTAGGACAGTGTTTTAAAAAAAATGTATAAGCTATGCTATAAACAAGCCAGAAAATAAGGCCAGGATATACAGGATATCTCTTTTCTTAGTTTCAAATCATGTTGCAGAGAAGAAATGACCCTGCTAGTCGCCATCTGACCCTAAACAGAGTAAAGGTCAGGGAGAAGAGACATTCAGTGAACTGCACAGATAGATTTTAGGACTATGGGTCTGAGTCCAGGAGTGGGACAGAGCCTGGGGGAAGAGGACTGAGCTGGGTTACAGATGAGACGAGCATTAGCTGAGGCAGCGCATCTGACAGCAGTGACAGACACAGACAGGTTTAGGGGTCCTGGCAGATCTATACAGATCTATTTAGAGTAAGGTTTACTGCAGGTTACCAAGGAAATGATGGCCAACAATATATTGAAAAGTGTCTTGTTATAAATTACAAATATTTCAGTGAACGTATCAAAACAAGTTGTAATATATGGTGGCAACAATGGATTGTAAGCAAAATATGTTTATACATGAATTTTCAATATACTGAAAATATATTTCTGAAAGGAAATTAAATAAAGTGTCTTAATAAAGTGCTTTATTGTGAAAGGAGATATCCCCCTCTACTGTATCTAATCTGTTTGATCTGTACCGCTAAATGCCTTATGAGGTCGACCTATCTTGCCTACCTACTACTGTGATCAGTTATTTGGTTTTTATTTTATCACAGTATACTCCTAAACCTAATATAAAACCACCAAATCGTTTATCTAGATTTGCTTGTCTTGGTGACATTTATTTTATTTATTTTACCAATGGCTATTTTTTTTATATTGAAATTCAAATAATTCAATAATATATTAATAAGAACATGATCTCATTCTTCATGGTTCTATGTCATATATTGCGAATCTACACAGACCAGATTGAAAGAAGAATGTTTCCATTCCTCTGTGCTCTTGTGTCTGTATGGATGGTCCTCACCTAACATAGGAAAGATGGCCTTTTCTCCCTCTCTTGTGTCATGGGCAGTGTGCATCCATTACTGCTGAATCTGAGTCATGCACTGTAGCAAAGCAAACTTCCTCATTAACGGTTATGATACGTAAGGCAGCTGACTCACTGCGTTATCTGCCACACACCTCACCGGTCTACGAGAGGAAAAACTACCTCAGAGGGGGGAAAACAGCGGTCAGTTTGACGTCATGCTCTCCATTTTAAATGATGGAAAGGTCAGCAATGTGCCTCATAGTGGTTGCTATGGTGATAACCTCACATAGTACACTAATACAATTAAGATAAATTTGATGTACGCTAATACCAAGTGGAAGAGGATTTGCGATGTTGTTCATTTTTTATTATGGTGAAAACAGATCAATTGCTGTTGCAGTTCAGTGTGATCTTGTTTCTGTTTTGCTAGACTTCTGGATGGACACAGCACCAACACAACCACGCAAAGGAGCTTAGCTTTAATCCTGGCATTGGTGAAACGTCACAGCTGTTTTTCCTCCCCTCCTGCCATACTAGTTAATTTGCTGCAAAACAGCCCCCTGCTACTGCCTGAGATCTAGGAACTAACAGCGTTAGGCCTTTCAGCTGCACTGTGTACTGTGCTACTGCCTCGCTGTGTGTTTTCCTGTGCTATTTGTTTTCATTTCCTCCTCCAGCGATGAGCCAATGAAACTGTGATGGGAGGGCTAGCAGGGATCAAGGGTAGCTACTGCCTACATCCTGGCCATTGAGCTCCTCAAAAGCTCCCATATAATCTAGAACAGACTTCCTTAGCCTGTTAAAATGAATCCAATCTCAGCCTTGGGGCTATCTGCAGGGCATGTAGTAGCTTTTTAATGACAGGGATGTATAGCTGCCTGGCCGTTTAAGTGTGACAAGTGAGGATCACTTGGTTAAACAATCAAATTATGCCAGTAGAGAGCAGAGAATACAGTATAGAGTTGTATATAGTAGGTAGGACAGGGACCAATAACTTTACTAAATGGTACTATTTTGAGACATGAGGCTCGTCTAAGGCTGTGAATAAAGCAGAATCATGTTATTAAACATCATTAGCTTTAAGAATTTGCTACCGTTTCAGCTAAAAGTCGGTGTGGTGTATCAGTTTGTGAATGTTTCTCCTTGATTTCTCTATATTGTGACTCCCTGTAGTGAATGCTGTTAAAAAAAAAAAAAAGCTGTTAAAACGAATGCTTTACTCTGGACCATATTTTGGGATGCTCATGGGTATCCAGCTAGAAAGAAAAGGAACATTCATTTATCTAAGATCACTGGTCACATGACAATGTAATATAACCACGAGTTTCAGATTCTACCTTCAGCAAAAGACTTAAATATCTGACACATATGGGCCCTGATCAGATTATGTGGCAGCATCTCTAGGTCAACGATTCCTCAACAAGAAACCATTAGAGGAAGTTCAAAGGTTTAATTATGTGTTAAGGAAAAGTGGGGATGAGAGCAATCTGTCTAATATAGAAATATATTATCAGAGGCAGTCATCAACGTCAGCCACACTGTTGTTTGCAGAAGGTATCTTATCCCAGGATTGACTCTGAACCCATAATCAATCAGTCTTAACAAGCGGAGGTCTCAGGTCCGCATGCTGCAGTCAAGTGGCAATTTCTCATTCAGCCCCAGGGATTGAGGTTTTGTTTCAGTAGATTCCTTTGTGCGAGAAATGGTGAAACTGTATAGTTAAACAACAATGACAGCTCAGTTCTTTCTTTGCACAGACGTTATGTCTACTGATCATACAAACTGAATCCCAGCCAGTTTTGGATTTCACTTTTGAACTTCAAAGCTCTCTAAGTTACAGTGAATTCTAAGCCAGGCTCTTTGAAAGATGAAAGTCTTTCCCTTCCATTACTGTTACAGTTCACATACATATACGCCTGTTTCAGAGGATATATATCGAATCTCTGAATCTTGTGAGAGTATTTTATGTTTTCTATTTAGATGAGCAACATAATTTGCATTCAGATCAACAGTTTTTTTTTTCTCAGAAAGAGGGAAATGGGCAAAAATGATCAGTCAGACATTAAAGTAATGAAGGAAATGAATCATCATTCAAAAAGGTTGCTGTGCGCCTCGCTTGAACACTTTATGGTTATAGATTTGTGGACATTATAATGTTTGCGACCACAAGCTGCTCAGTGCTTTATGCATGACATTCTGAGAGGAGAATAAATGTCATAAAAATAGATATTGATCAAAAATTAATTTCCTTTCAAAATCCAAGCTGTCACAGATGCATGTGCTGAAAGTAGATAAGTACAACAAAGAAAATGTCACCATTTCTGAAATATAATTTTGCAAATTGGGCATACAACAAACGGTCACCAGTTATCACACGCTCTGCAGTATCTATGACTGATTAATAACTGAGATCTCGCTTAAAAGCATCACTTGTTGCTAATGTGGACCTGAACTGCTGCATCTTGTCTTCATGTCTTTATTGTTTGACATTATATGAAGACTCAGAGTTTTAAAGCTGTGCAAATGTATCATTTGCACTTGCAGATTGGCACATTCTCATTCTCTTGTCACTATCACTCATCCTCATTCTCCTGTCATTTCATTGTTCAAGCAAAATAGGATTTGCTCAGTATGTGTTGTAATCTAACCGATGGAGTGCCAGCCTCCTTTAAGCAGAAAGTTCTAACTCCTTCTCCAGACTGTGAATCAATAGCAGCACACTCACCTCCTGCCTAATTAGTCAGGTTGTCATGGCAGACCAGCCTGCATCAGGGGGCTGAATGTACCAAATGTAGCAGGGCCATTAGCACAGTCTCTCTCTCTGATGCTCTTGAGGAGGTATGAGACCTGGAGCACCACTCATTAGTCATACAGCCACATTTCTTAGGAGGAAAGGCTTGACTTTACTTGACCACAGCCAGTGGCAATGGCACAGGGTCACTCTCATCAGAGATAGCTTCAGAAGTCGCCACAGGCAGTTAGCCTGCTGACGTGGAATGTGCGGCTGGTTTACTGATGATAGGAAACAATGGAAACCTGATGTGTTGTTGCGGAAAGGTCTTTTGCAATATATGAGCTCACTTATGATGTCCTTCACCATCTGAAATAACAGTTTGTAACATAACAGCAACGTAGCTAATACCATCAGGGTTATCAAACAAGTGTATGATTTGAAATGAGATCTACTTAGTTAATCCCTAAAGTCTTTGAGGCATTGCAGTCTTTCATTTTGAGTGGAATATTTTGAAACTCTATTGTGTGTGTGTGTGTGTGTGTGTGTGTGTATGTATGAGTGAATGAGTGTCTGCCTGCATGCATGCATGTGTGTGTGTATGTGTGTGCCTGTGATGGAGTGCTGCAGACAACTGATGACGAAGCACTGACGTCTCACTGAGATGAGTCACGGTCCACGTCCCCACTGACGGAGACCCCCCCCCCCCCGCCCCCCCCACCCCCTCACCCCCCCACGTCACTAGCCACTCTGCCACGACTCTCCTGCCTCCCGGCTCCCAGGCAGCAGCCGTCACCTCACACCTCTCTGCAGCACCACACTGCTCTACAGACAAACAGCTCACAAGCCATTTCCCTATCTATATTGTGTGGACACGTCATTGTCTGCAACTCCACCAGGGCACATGATACATTTAGCATGTTAACTTGTAGATACAGACCAGAACTAGAGTTGTATGTGTGTGTATACAGCTAGTGCCTCTGTGTATACTAAGTACGTGTACACAATTGCAATATGTGTGTGTGCTGCTCTCATTGCCTATAACAGCTGTCCCCACCACTATCCCATCTGTTTCCATTCTCCTGGAGTTACAAATGAGCAAAATGCATATAGAGGAGGTGCGTTCATGAGTTGCCCAGCAACTATGTGTCTGTTATCACTAGACAGTCTGTCTGAGCTCAGACTATGAGAAAGGTGCATTCTTCTGTAGGCTGAAAAGTCTCAAAAATTCTAAGAGCAAAATAAGAAGTGACCTCTGTGAACCACAGTGGGACAGGGTGGCCCCAAAAGTGAAAGTCACCCAGAAACAGCTTCTGTGCATGGAGAATAACAGAGAGGATTGGAAACAGCTATGAATACAAAGCCATGCAGGAGAGTTACAAGCTGAAGGTTTTGAAATAATCAGAAATTGTTTTGTCATGTACACTAAAGCATTATATATACGGATATGACACTTTTTGGACATAAAATTGTATATTGGTTGTGATTCTTTTCTGGATACTTAGACTGTGCAAATAAATTGACTTCCACTAACTTGTCTTTAGCAAATGGTTCCTGAATGTATAATGGATGTTATAAAGCTCTTACATTTTAATAATTATATATCCCAGACAGGCACAACCCACCCATAATATACAGGAGAGTGGCCCTGGCACCTGCCTAGCTGTAAATAAGAGTACATTAGATTACTTCAGACTTGAAATTGGAGCCTTGCATGGTCCTCTATTCTTTGTCCTGCTCCAGTAATCTCCCTCTCTTATTGGCTGTGTATTGTGCACAGCAGGCGTGGAGGATGTAAAAAGAGAGGCGTAGATAGGAAAGGTGCTGGTAGGGTGGCTAGATTAGAGCTGGAGTGCCATCTCACGTGTGTTTCTCCCGTGTGCCCCTCTTGCATGTCATGCTCTGAAAAATGCTCTGTCACAATGCCGTTGTTATACAATACTGCATAGTTAAGGGAACAATGGACAAGAAGTGCTATCGGTGAACTATTTGCAAGTGTTTCTTTCTCCCCTGTGTGTCCCAGCACAAGCAGCATGTTTTGATGCCAGGGACAACATGTGAGAGGTGAGGTTGGGGTAGGGGGTACAGGAGAGCATCCAGATGTCAACCTTTTTGATCTGGAGCCCATCAAGATAAAAGATAATCCTCTTTGTAGAATAATATTTATAGTGTAAAACAGCTTAAGAGGAAATCTTTGTCTGTATTATTGGGAGCAAGCAACTATTCTAACAGTAACAGGGATGATGAAATCATGTGACATACTGTGGAGACACAGAAATGACCTCTCCACTCAAACAAACAAGCAAAAGCAACAAAAGGAACAAAGATGGATAAGCTGAAAAAAGTCAGTATAAAGGAACCTCAAAGCTACACTTAGTCCACATTAGCCAATGCACTGCACAACATGGAGCAGGAATTGTAAATGATGAAACATTAAATAACTGCAAAGAGACACTGGACATCTGCCGGAGCTGTGTGGACAACTAGTCTGGTGGCCACGCAATACAAAGCCAGCTTTAGTCCACCGAGCCTTATCGGATCTAAAAATATTCTCTCTACCAAAAATTCAATAAAAGCACATGGGGAGATTTCAGTGGAGGAGATTTACTGTCCCAGTAAATACCCTCTCACCACTGAATTTCCCAAAAACACAAAAGCAGAAGTAGATATAGTGTCTGAGGGTAGTGCCATGTTACAGCCAAGGCTGTGCCGATGAGAGAGATAAGCCTGCTAGAAGTAGGGGAAAAAGGTAAACATTCAGTGAGATTAGATGAGGCACATGCACAGTTCAAACACTGGTGTGAGTGGCAAAACACTGCTGTGACATCAGGACAACCTAACATCCAGTTTTCAGAGGTAAAACAAAGAATCCATTGTTTTGTTCCAATTTCATTCAGACATTTCTGTTTAGTTCTAGGTCAACATGTTGAAGCTACCGACTAGTGTGGCAGAGGTTGTAGCAACAGAAGAGCACATGCTGAGTGAGAGCTGGCCTGATCTTATCTGCAGTGTGTTACAGTTGTCTGTACTTGCTGGCGTGCTCCTGGAGCGTGAGGTCTGGGTGTGGTTTCTAGTCAGCCTGTTGCAGCTATGCCAGGAAAGCTACAAACAGAGCCCAAAACCTAAAACTTGTTTAAGTCACGTGACCCTGCAGCCAAGAGTTCGGCTGCAGGTTTGCTCGCAACTGCTGCTGGAATCCTTCATGGATGAAAAACAGTAAAACAAAGAAACATGTTTTCCACACAGGTGTCGGCTTGTATTCTTCTCTATTACCTCTGACAGACTGAAAGGCGATTGTTTGCCTCCCTATTTGTGTATGGAGAGGAGACACCTATTTGGAGAAGAATGGTTTAGATTCATCATTTTTTCCACATAGCTGTGTCTGAAAGGTCAGCCTATTCATTTGACCCAGCTGGCTCTGCAGAGTGAGTCACAGTATCTTGAGTTCAGAGACAAACTCTACCTCAGTAGAGTGGACAGCTTGCTTGCATGCCTACATACCTACAAACAGGGGAGGAGTGGTCATGTGCATAAAAGTGTACAGACACAAGCACAATCATTTGGTGGGTGATTTACTGTGTACCCATTTCATGTAATGGAAAAGCAGAACTGCAAGTTCTAGGCTGCATCGTGTTACAACTGTTGATAAGAACTGGATTACTATGCAAGAAGAGGAAGAACAAACACACACACACACACACACACAACAATAGCAAGTAGTCGCACCACTCATTTAGTGATAGAGAACAAGAACTAGCCAATTATTTTCTCATCACTGTGTTTTTCACAGGGAAAGTATAGGACTCACCCACCAGGCCTATATCCTTGTTGTGAGGTGGGAGAGAGAGAGAGAGAGAGAGAGAGAGAGAGAGAGAGAAATACTGTATATATACTGTGTATATATATATATATATATATGTACATTTAGAGAGAGAGAGAGAGAGAGAGAGAGAGAGAATGTGTCATATGTCATTGCCAATGTCAAATTCGTCTTCGGTGGCAATGACCGCAAGTATCCTCACTCATCATTGGACATAATCCCATTCATCACATCTCAAGGTTGACACTCTCACGTTGCCAATTTCTTCTGTGGATCTATTGTTTTGCACGCCTTTCTCCTCTGAGAATGTCACTGTTACCTTATTCAGCTGCATTCCCTGCTTGATATGGGTGTGTCTCAGAGGCTGTGGGGAAAGGCTTCCACACGCTCGCCAGCCTCTTGAACAGTGTCAACAAAGATTCCCCTTGAGCACATTCCCAAGAAAGAAGTCTCATTGATCGTTGCATGTTACCTATTAGTTCTCGGTAAACACCTTGTCCAGTATATTCATGTTATTCCGGCGTGCTGACAGTGTGGCAGTCTGATAGAACAAGAAAATTCAGCAAATGCACAAGAACACACTAAGTCGCACAGGTTAACGTGCTGAAAATTATGCAATAACCATCAATCATCAAGGTAAATGTTCAAACTGCAGTACATTCCCATGAACTGAAGCTGAACTGTAGCATCACTTAACTGAAACTGCACTCTTGCTCCACCCCACCACTAGTGCTACACCAGAGGCTGGTGTAATCAAGGCTTGAGCAGCCATCAGGCCCAGCTCCCCTGGGGTCAGAGTGAGGGAGATTCCTCTCTCCTCCCTCAGTAAAACTTGTTTGTTTTTCTCCACTCAGAAACCGACAGTGACAGCCATCTGTTCTGTCTCCACAGTGTCTCTGCTTTTCCATTGAAGGCTATTTGTTTAGCGCGTGATTATCTATTTGTATGTTGTAGTATACCACTAATACTCAGCAGTATCCAAGTCCCGCATGACAAATTGATGCAACACCAGAATGATTGACTGGCTGACACTGTCCATCTGGACTTGGATTAAGCTATTAATTTAACTATTTGACATGTCCCAGTGGTCTAATTAACTCCACTCCAACATGTGTTACTGAGATGGTTCTTTTTTCTGCCAAGAGCAAAAGTATGCCAAAATGATTAGCAGTGCAACACCTTCCCTACCAGCACAGAGTGTAAGCTCCTGTTTATATTTGTTGACAGCAGGCCAATGTAACCCTACCTTACTTTACATCCCACCAGTTTAGACTGAAGACGTCTTTAAATGTGTTGTGTAGTATTTCATATATGGCTAAAAAAACACATGCATGCCCTGCACACAGTACAGGCAGGCTCATTTAACTATGGTCTCAAGTTTGACAAGCTCACTTTTACTCTGATACAAGTAAAGCAGCTGCTAGTGACACTTAATGTTGTTGACTTTGGGGTCGTGAAGGGCTGATGGGGCAGCGCCCCCCACTCCCACCCCGGCCCCTGGGGTTTTTTATGGGCACTGAAGTTGGGCCTGTCCAGTGATCCTCAGATGTTGGTTTCCATTGATCTCTGATAATGACATGTTGACTGATGGGATTCAGTCCGCGCCTCCATGGAAAACCGTGTCTCCAACCATGTCTCAGTGGGGAACGGTTTTGACGCATGCTACTTTTGTCTGAAGACGCTGAGCGCGAGGAAGTCTTCCGTCACATCTCATCTTTCAAAGGCTTGCTGCGTCCACGTCTCGTCGGACAAACGTCAGCGGTCCTTACAGTCGATTTAGTCCCGGCCATTTTTCTCAGCCTGCCTGTTGTAGCCAATCAGGTAAACTGTGGTTCCTCCAGACTTTTCCAGGGGTTTCATTCGTCTTCACCGTATTCAGGAATTACACCTCCTCTGAGAAGTCTGTTAGGATCAGCTCCACCAGCCAGCCCATCACCCACTCACCATGCCACAGACCGTTCTACTGTGCTGTGCTGAATCAGACTGTCTGACCAGCTTTGCACACTGTTCTGACAAATAACTGTGAAGTGCTCTTAGCCGTGCTGTTTGCGACAGGCGACTGACAGAGTTCAATCAATGTATCCGCCAGAGAACAGGGAGAGGCTAATGAGATTTTCTCTCCTTGTCTGTCTGTCATTTTACAGCACAGACACGCTGTGACTGTCAAATCTTCTTTGAAAGGACTATGTCTCTCTGCTTCAGATAGTCACTCTTGTCAGCTCTTTTGCCTAAATTAGTCTTTTTATCAAATACTTTTTCATAGACCTTAACATATATATGTTTCACTGACATGCTTATCCAGAGAGACTTATGATGAATGAGCAGGTAGGGGTTCAGTGTCTTGCTCAAGGACCATGGCTTTTGCAGGGATTGAACCTGGGACCATTCCATTATGGGATGGTCTCTCTCTAACCACTAAGCCAGGTTTGTAACATGCTGTTTAATTAAATCATTTCTCAATTTTCATTCCAATCCATCATCAAATGTATTTCAAATGCAACATTAGGCTTCAGCCACTTTGGAGAGTATCAGATTTGCAACAACAAACAACCACAGTATGTCAGCAGTCTTTAAAACGCTGGCGTGATGCTCTGATTGTCTACCTTAGGGGCAAGGCTAAATTTGACTCCACAGCACACAACCCTAATCAGCTGCATCAAAACAATCATTAACCAACCTCCTGCTGCCTCCCCTGTTTTCTCTGACTCTCTCTACACACAGAGGACCAGACTCACACACCTCCCACCCATGTCCCATCATCACCTCCATAGAGCTGCATAACACAAACAGGACCTCACACACAGCACAGAGACCAGGACTGTGTGGCACACACATCACATGGGTCCTTGCAAAAAAACAAACTACACTGTTGCATGTGGAGCCTCTGACATTTCATACATGCCTGCGTGTAAAGCAGGACAATTATGTTTTGCAATACACCCATGAGTGTGTAGGTTAAATGAATAACATAGTTCAAAGGCTTCATCGGGTTTAGTACTTGGAATGACTGATATTATATTTGTTCTATGTATCCCCAGATATGCAGCAATAGATTACCACCCTATTGTTTCTGCTGAGCAGTTGGTGCCTCTGCTGCTTTCAAATGTCACACGCTGTGTTCTCTGTTTGTCAAACAATATTCAGTTGTTGCTTGCACTTTCACTTTGATGCAAACCTGCTTTGACTCATACATTAAGCATTACTTTGTACTACTTGTGCCACCACATGATATTTCTGGGTGTGTGAAGTTTTGCTTTTGTGCATTACTCCTCCCTACAGCTATTCCAATCATTACTGGTATGTCAAGTGTAGCTGACTTTGAACATCTTGAAATATCATTGGGCAGCACTTGTCCTCAAAAGTGCAGTAAAACTTGTCATTCTAGGAATATATCAAGCTTTGTTTTGGCAACACGGAGGCCTGAATAGATGGCGAAATTTTCCAGTGTTAATTACTGTTGGTTTTTCAGTGATAGTTATTTTGAGTTGACAAGTGTTGATTGGAGAGTTGTTTGTCCACTCATAGAGCTGATGTGGCTCTGGGGCGGCTGCTCAAAACTGTTAAATTAACTATGATGGGTTTGGACTTATATATTATGATTTTTACACTCTCAAAATTAAATAAACACTGATAATTTTGCTGTGAAATGTGAAATGCTTGTAATATATTGTCACATCTGTAAAAAACCCTATAGCAGTAACAATTACAAAATATTGTTTGCTAGAAGAAATAATGCCACCAAATGGCAAACAAATTACGACATATTACACTTTTGCTATGACCTAAATCTTTGAGGCAAGACTTTTCCATTCAAATGCTGTTCTTTGCAATCTGAAAAGTAATCCTCAAATCATCACGGCGCATTGAAGTCTCACTCTCACGTGTTGAAGTTATCTCTAAACAAACATGAGATGATAAACACTTTTACAGGTTTTCGTCAGTAGCACATGAACCTCTTCTGTGTTTATACTGGCTGTTTAATGGTGTGGGGTTATAAACCTAAGCCATTGGCTGTAATATGAGTGGCGTCCTCCCATAGGTTGGGAGGTGTTGGCCTCTGGCTGCCTCTGAATGGTGTTAGGAGGAAGCCATCTGCTCCTGTTTATGGTTCATTAGCCTTGCTACTGAGGGTAGCCAGGCTGCCCCCACAGCAACAGGTATAAAAGGCCTGGGCTTCTTTAGAGTGATCATAGATTTTGCTTTACTTTTTTCAAATCAGGATGATAACTGACCAAATCTGGGTTTCTGTTTCAACACGCTCCTCGCCCCCCCACAACTACAGAACCACACAAAAAAACAACACACCGGTAAATAATTAGTATTTGTCAGAGATGTTGTATTCTAATACCACGGTGTTGTGGAAGATAATTGCCCAAATCCTTACCTTCCCAGAAGCCCAAAGGTATACTGTGAATCTGCCAGCAGTAATGCGATCTCGTCTTTCTGCATGGATATAGCACACTCCTCCAGGGCCTACAGGTGTCAAACAGCACTGTTTTATCGGCATCCTTTTGCATAATTACTGTAAATACATTTAGGCATATCTTAGCATTGTGTAATTTACTGTCCTTAATTGATTGACATATTACTTGATGAATTCTTAAGTGTCACAAGCTAGAACAGCCATTTTGTTTATGCGTACGGTCTCTCCATCGGTCACTGATGAAGTGTGACAAGACAACAACTGCTCCGCACTGGAGAAACCTGCAGTGTTAAAGAGGCAGAAAGGTTCAAAGCTCGCACCTGGTTTACATCTCCCTCTCCTATAACAAAGACGAGCTTGCGGTCCTTCTCCACCACCGTCCGGTCCTCCAGGACACCTTGCATTTTGATGGTGACCTCCTGGCCCCAGGTGGGGTGCAGGGCATGTAGGGGCCCGGGCTCCAGCACCTTCTTCCTCAAGAGCCGGTCATCTGGGTGAGGAAGGGAGAGAAGGTCATGTAAGGGGAAGGGGGCTTATCTGCTTGTTGTTGGTAAACATGCAGTCAGAAACAACCGTTGAACAGACTTGTGACCGATGTTGATTGCATAATTTGGCCACAAAATTTGTCCTGGTTTTGTTTTGGGGTCAGATTTTACGTCAAAGTTTCACATAAAGGTCAAAGTCAATTAAATGAAATGGAAAGTTACTAAAGTTTGTTCAAGACTATGGCTCCATTTTAGGTACAAAATGTATGGCTATAAATGTGATGTACTATGATGTACTGTGTACTGTACTGATATATCCACAAGCCTACCTGCGATGTCCACCCAATCTTCTGCCATGAACAACTCCTCAAAAGTAGAGGAGGTCCACTCTTCCATCGAATATTCTGGAAAGAGACTCTCTCCTGAGCTGTCCCTCTCCAACACGGCTTCTGCTGCCGATGGGTCTTGAAATCGGACCGTCTTCCAGCTGTTTGTTTTTTTCAGTTTCCTCCCATCTTGACATTCTGTCTGTCTACTTTCTCCCTTTGAAGGTTCGGAGGGACTCTTCATCGTAGCGCCTTCACTCTCTCCTCCATTACTCTCTGTTTCGTTCTCCTCTTTCCCATGTGGGTCCTTGTCTTCCTGTCCAGGCCCATGGGACAGCTCCGTTGGACTGTCCTTGTCAACAAGCCCAGAAATGGCCTCCCTTACCTCAAGCTCAACAGGCTCCACCACAAGCTCCTTGTGCTCTTCACAAAACGGCTTTGTCTCCATCTCACTGCAGGGAGCGAGGGACACCATCTGGGGTAGCCTCCAAAAGAGATGATCCTCCTTGTCCGGCCTGCGTTGCACCAAGGTGTGGGTTGGTGGTTCTGTTGTGAATCAAGTTCTGCCACCTATGTTCGTTTACAACAAAAAAGCATCTCCATCCACGAGAGACACGATGTAATCTTTACAAAAATAGAGCATCCACATCGTATTTAATTAAATCCAACTTAAAATGCATCTCTAAATCCTAGCTTCATCTACAGTTAGTTGAAGAGCTTTGTCCTGTCTGCAGCTGCGGAGTTTATGCAGTTCTGTTGCACTTTGACCTCGTCTCTCTGCTGCTGGTGTCCGTCTTAGTCTACATAGTCCAGTGGTGTGGGAGCGACAAGAAATGATCAATGTAAAGAAATTGTGCAGCGCAACGAAGCACTCTCAGTCAGCAGGTTTGTGTGCTGGTAATCTGTAGGATTAGAAGAGGAAAACCTAATCTGCCAGAACGTCTGTAAGCTCCTTAATGACTTCATCGCGCTGCCCCATAATGCAGTTTCCATGAATGCAATCCACCAATAAGATCTCAGGGGCTGCAATCTCTAATTTAATTTGCTTTAAATTACACTGGAAGATTTTCATTTTCACTTTTTAAGAAGTGGTGTTGAAGGGAGGCCACAAGACTCATAGAACAGCTGTGATAACCGGCTGACCTTACAGCTGACGCTAGGTTGCATACGCTCTGTTTATTGTTTATAATTGCTGGAGTTGCTTTGATGAGGCACGCCACTAAAGGCAAATTAGTCTGCATTTCAGAGTGTGTGCATACATATTTCATATCGCATGTATAATTTATGTGTCCTTCTAATTGTTTGGTATATTCACATTATCTTAAAAATAACCTGTTGATGGAAAAATAAATGTTTTTGGAATGTTCTGAATGCATCATAACTTAAAATAATGGTCTTTATTCAAGTGTTTACTCAAGACAAATAATGTAAATAAATCCTTTGCAGCCTCAAAATACATGTAAATGTTAAGCTGTAAATATTAAACTAGAATGGGTTTATTTTTTTCCCATTGGTGCATATCTAATTCTTTGCTGCTGACCAGTTATTTCAGAAGATAGGGTTTGGACAAATGAGATTATATGGTATGTTAGGACTGTGAGCCAGAGGGGTGCAAGTGACATTTGGGGGAATTGTATATCAAATCAATTCTAAACTCTTAATGAGATGTATCTTGTATGAAAAAGCAAGTTGTTAATCAAACGGTTACACTCTTCTGGCTCCAAGCCAGATATGTTACATGAATAACATTCAGCCAGTCATGGAAGCTGATATAAGGGTTGTAATAGCATTCATGAATATGTCATGAAGCAGTCATAAAGGGTTTAGCAAGATATTATGAATGTGTCATGTATGAAATGTGTGCTATGTGTGTTGTATGAAATGTGCTACAAATAAAATTTGACTTGACTTGTCATAAATCCCCACACTTCAAATGAATGGTACAAAATAAGATATCATTACATGATTGCATCATTGCTAAGTCATTTTTCACTTCACCTTTTACCTAACGCAATAGAGAGTGAGTTCAAAAGGAACACAACTTTTGTTTTGTATTTAGAGATTTCACTATAATGTTACAATAGGAAAAGTCACCCAAATATTTGACTGCCAGAATACCTTTTTCATACTGAGAGGGGAAATAAGATACAATCTATGGAGGCAAAATCAACCTGCACTTAGTAGGATAAAAGTACAATGTACAGGTCAGTGTCTACATTGAATAACTGATAATGATGTGTCTCTACAAAAAACATCTGACATAAATGTACAGAATATAGTATAATAGTTCGGGCAGCAGGGTGACGTAGTGAGTAGAGAAATTTAATTGCAAATACTACAGCATTGAAAATGTATTGGGTTGTGTCAACTAGATTGTTATGAAATTTATGAATGTTTATTACTCTTCAAGTCTTTGCTCACTGAATCTCTACCAAAATGCCTGTGATGTTACAGCACAGTTAGAAGGACATCAACGTCCTCATAGCCATATGGTAAATAAACACTGCATTGTTGACTGTGAGACGGCTCCTTAATCCACAGCCAAAGCATCTTGTCCGTCAGGGATTACATCTTTAATTAACCCAAATTCCATATTTTTCATTCTCTGATTCACTTCATCTGTCTGACTGCACAGTGTTGGCAGGCCACAAACATAATACCTTTAAAGATGTCCAATCTTGAGATTTGTTTGGAATTTGTTATTTCACCTTTTTATTCAGGAATTAATAAATTCTACCGTTTCATAGGTTTTGATCGGATCACAATTAATGCAATTTCTGTAGATAAAAAGTATCTCAGGCTGTAAATATGTAGTTTTTCTGCACTTCAAGAAGGAAATATGGAGTTTCACAAACAGAATTAAATGCTATAAAGCTTTTTTTGAAGTGGCAATCTATTTCAATAAGTTGTTTCCATTTGTCTGGGAATATGGATATAAACCTTTCCATACATACTTTATTTTGTTTGTGTGTGTGTGTGTGTGTGTGAGTGAGTGAGTGCGTGTATGTGCGTGTGTGTGTGTGTGTGTGACGTGCGTGACGTGCGCCGGCAGGACTTAACTCCGCCTATAGGTTCTACATGACGTTTCAACGAGAATGTCGCCAATTGCCTTCAGTTGTAGAAATGGCAGCGCTGAGACAGGAGCATCGGTATGGGCTCTCCTGTGGAAAAATCAACAAAAACACCCCGAATAAAACTCTGTATCATGTAAAACTCACTGACACTGCCATCCGGACGCTCGAAGCCTATCAGAACCTGAAGGTAAGGAACCGATTGGGTTGAATTTGCCAGCTTGTGTGTGTGTGTGTGTGTGTGTGTGTGTGTCTTTTAAATCATCTACCAAGTACGAGAACTGTAAATTCTCCATTGAAAATAGAGCACGCTTTTACTTTTAGATCAAAAAAAAGTTCAAATAGGCTACTTCAATAGTCAGCCGACCGTTCAAGTCAAATCGACAATAGCATGGGTGTCTATGTAGGCTGCGTTCGTTTATTATGCCTCAGACAGTTACAGTATAAGGCAGGCTTGATTTATTATGATCATAATGGGCTATGCAATAGACTTTGATGAATGAACGGATTTCATTGCATTCTCATAGAAGCTGTGAGGAAAATGTATTTTGACCTGAATTCGAGTTGTGCTTGTCTGCTTGTTAACGAAAGCACCATCTTCCGAAACCCAAAATGTATTAAAGTTCCCATAAGAAAGGTTTGCTGTGAGCTGTAGAAGCCTGCTGTGTTGTCTCTGCTTTGTAGCCATACATCTGCATCTGAAATGCATTATTTAGGCTCTGCAGTACAGGCGAAAACACAAGATTGTCAATCATTAAATGTAAAGAGGAAGGCTGTCTTTTTCTGCTCAGTCGCTCTCGGGAATAAATGGAATTAATGAATGGGCTATCAGGCAAATTGTAAGTATTCCGGGAGACTATTTTATTGCTATGGGTTGTTTTTTATGGTCCATTAGATTAGACCTAGATAGTTGATCCAAATTGCCTTTACCGGGGAAACGGTAGATAAGAATGGTTCTCCCGCAGTTATGATTATAGTCTCATTTGGTTTAAGTCTTGTGAACCGTCAAAAAGAAACAGACCTATTCCGGCGAGAAGTTGCTTAACTGGCTGTACACCGTTAAACTGGAGCTGGACGTGGGTTCATTAGTCGACCGTGTTCAATCCCATCCCAAACTTGGTTGCTTATTGGGTGGTGGGGCTCGGCAAGTTGTTGCTGGGCTCTTGTGTATTATTGTTTTTGCCCTTTACACGTCCGGAGCCCGCCCAGCTCCACAGCTCATTGGTCCGCGAGGCAGCGTAAACTTTCTGTGCCGTTTTCCCCAGTCACACAGCGCCTGACGACTTCCTCCAGGCCACAACGCAGGAGAGCTTATTCCCAAACTTTTCCATGTCAAGGACCAGCCGAACAAACACGCCTTTAGACCGCGGATTCCCGTGTGTTTTGGAGGATTTTGTCCTAAGGAGCCCTGATCTGAGAGGGTTTTTCTTATTGGATATGATTGAGTTATGAATTGCATTATAGTCTATACTGTAGGTGGAGAGAGGGGCAGTGAAACCTACAATGAAAAGAGTCATTCTTTGCCGTCTCTAATTGTATTAACTTCTAGTGACTGAAATAATATTTAAAGGACCCTACTCATACTCCACAGTATGATTCATAATTTTCATATAAGCAGTCATAAGCAGGGATACCAAGTACAAACTTAACAATATAGGCCTTTTTCCTAAGGTATGTAGGTAGGCAGATAGATAGATAGATAGATAGATAGATAGATAGATAGATAGATAGATAGATAGATAGATAAATAGATAGATAGTTTGTTGTCCTCCATGGAGGAAAATGTTAAGTCTCTCTTGAATGATGTCAAATTTGGACTCCTAAAAAATTTCTTTAACAGGTTTCCTAGATTAATAATAGCCCAAGACAGCATGGGTTTGTAATGTGCAGCAAACATTTTGGGCTTTAAAATGTATTGTAATGTAATGTTTATTTCAATCAATGTCAAAAGCCAAAGGATGGCAAAGAAAATCACAACAATACAATGTAAGAAGGTAGGGATCTCCCAAAACCATTAACAATAGATGAAGAGTCCTGTTGATCCTGGCCACAGCTGCCTTATCTATTAACCATGTATCATCTTGCCTCAAAGGCAGACAATATGCTTTTTTTCTTTTATTCTTTTAATATTTCAGTCTTGACAATAGGTGGAAAAAGAAACATTTTGTTGGTTAGGAACCTCAAACCAGGTACATTGCGCTCTCACTGTTAAATAAAGGTTTACTGGGAGAACAGTGTTGTGCAGGGAACACAGTTTTCTGCAAGTCACTGTACAGAGGGCACATAAAACGTACCTTTATAAAGAAGTGTAATTGGTTTCAGAATGAGCTTAGCCTTTCCTCGGGGAACTGTTGTAACCTTTACTCATTTAGATGGGAAATCAGCTGAAAAACACACACACACACACACACACGCACACGCACACGCACACACACTGCAAACTGATTGACATGAGCAAAGTTTTCTGTAGGCTAGATTGATTAATCAGACACATTCCTCTGAAGATTAGGACTGGATCCCCTTCATCTGTAGACCTGACTACATAGAAATGTGACAGTAATTCACTGGGGCAAAATCAGATGGGAAATAGCAATTATGGTAATTTTTGGCATTCAATGGGTAAAGTTTACCAAGCTTGTCTCATCAGAACAGATACTGTTACTGTTACCTAGTTATCTAGAGAAATCCATGCTGGAACAATGGCGATACATTTTCCCTCATAACATTATATGACGTATGAGCTGTCCGTCAGTTTCAGGATGAACGCTATTCGACTGTATTACAAAGGCTGAATCAGTAACCGGTTCCTCTTTTTTCTCTCCTTACAGGAATCGCTACCAAATCAGCCAGCAATTTGCTTCAAGGGGAACCAGGGGGTAAGTTGTTTTGCATACTCTTCCTAATGCTGCAGAAATTGAATGCGTTAATTAGTTATGATTTGCGGCGGAGCACACTTGTGACAGTTCCTCTGCAGAATCTCATTCGATTCTTACGCATCCGATAAGCAGTCGCATGCGTCCATTGAGGCTGTCGTGGTGAGATCGCAAATGTGATGATATTCTCATTGTTTCATCTGGTTGTTTTCATTGGCTTTAAGGTACATGGAAAGGAGTTGTTGTTGTCATATTTGTTTAAGTATGGGAATTGAAAGACCCAGTGATCCACACAGGGAATATGGTTGCTGTAAATGCATATATACATTATTTTCTCAGTACCCCAAGCCTTGAATGCTGATGAGGGGGGAAAAAGTAGCACTGGTTTGCTCGAATATAGCATGTTGTGTCAAATATCCGGGATTGTGTATGTAAGGAGAGTAGGTATATAATCTACAAAAACACTTGGCAATGAAAGCGAGAGGGCATTCCTGTGAAGCGGCTGTGAAGAAAGATGCCTGTGTCCAGCCAGATTAGCCCAGCCACTAGAACACCCTCCCCAGCTCTGCCTGCTAGGCTACTACACATTTACCACACAATCGGCCCTGTCTAAAAGGAGCTGTTCTAATCCCCGCAAGAGCCGATTGCATTGACGAAAGTGACTTTGCTCTGTACACAAACGCCGGCCCTGTGTGCTCACACAGGCCCTGGAAGCCCTAAGACAGGGTACGCTATACCCCCAGGCTGCTAGCCAGGTTACTGGGTCAGGCTTGCAACTGGGGAGGCTTTGTTCAGAGAGGGGGAGGAGGCAGGGGAGTTGGTGAACCCCAGGGAGCCCCATGTCTCCACGCCTGTTGTCTCTGTGCAGACATGAAAGATCTGAAATACAGGAATGGTACGGGAGCGGTGGAATTGTTATCTCTGCTTATCTGGGCGGCACTGGAAACATATACAAAAATATGGCCAAAACACCAAATAATACATGTAAACGTGTAATCGGACATATGTAAAAGGCACAGTAGATTAACATGCTTATAAGGGTCCTTCTGTGGAGCAATGTTAAGTGTGCACAATTTAAGTGTGCTTTAATCACTGAATAGGATTTGGTGATTATATCTTGGTTGGCACATTACATATTCAAATTGCTTTGCGGAATTCAAGCATAGGCTCCCTCCCCCTCCGACAATAGTCCCCTAGCTGGACGATTGGGCATTAATGAGGTAGCTGCAGCCATTGGTGGGGGAGACCAGATTAAGCCGTTAGTGGGGGGAGGATGTTGGTGAACATGGCAGTCTGGGTACAACAGACTGAGGGGATAACCAGTATCTGTGTCTCCAGGTTGGAGGCTACAGCGCTACAGATGCAGATATTCGCCTGCTTATTCTTATCCTGCATTTGCACCCCGGCCATTTCTCCTTCTCCAGGGTTGGAGGAGCTCACCCTCTTCCCTTAAAACAGCATGGGATTCAAGAGGTCATGTGTAGTGTGCGGCGAGGCTTGTGTCCGCTGACAATTGGCAGACGTGGAGCTCCATCACAAAAGCCACGGCTGGTCCTTGTGATCTCGGTTCTTGCCGGCTCATGTCACATTTCCTGCGAGGGGGCACCTCCAGGGCCACAAAACCAGTGGAATTCTTCAAACCGCTGTCCTGGCGCCACTCCAGGGCTCCTATCAAGAAATAGCACGCAGAGGTTTTCGGCTGCTTTTCTCTCTGACCCTGTGGCATTTAGTCCTGCTACTGTAAATTGTCTGGCAAGCTTGTAATCATGCAATGAAAGGCAAGGGCCCTCAGATTCCTTTGAAACCAGTGTTCAAGGGAGCTGTGAAACTTACTCATAACAGCAACAATAAAAAATATTGCTTTCAAATTTAGCTAACTTGATGCATATGGCTCCTGATAGGACATGCCTCTACTTTTACTCCTCCAAATAAGGTCTTCAAAATTGGAGGGCATTTGAGGAAAGGGACTTGAAGAAGCTTGAACAATAACTAGCTTTCTGAGCGGTGAAAGAAAAGAAAAACTTGCAATGGTGCAAGTTAAAAGTGGAGACGGTGATGCAACTGTAAAGAAATAAGAGAAGAAAAGAGAAATTCTTTTCTCAGTCCATAAAAGGTTGCAGTTGAAAAGAAATTCGATTGAAATAATCACCAGGGATTGAGGAATATATTCAGTACTGGTCTGGGTTCCCATGGCCTGGAATTTCACATCCTAGTGCTTATTTTCCTTTAGGGCTGGCAATGCAGCCTCCTTACCGGCATGTTTTATACCCATTTTGAAAAAAAAAAGATTCTTGTATTCTTCTTTCTTAGATCCATGCTGAAGGGCACTTATTGATTGGGAAGTGTTTTTCCCACTCGACCGCAATACTGCCCAGTATTTACAAGGACATATTTCTTGTTATTGGAATTCGACTAGATTTTTCCACTTGTGCTTGTGTACTGACTAGTAAACACTTTATCCCACTTATTGCATTGCCAAGTTGAGACATTTCTTTGTGTCATTCAAAATTATACTGTTCCATTGAATAGAAGTGTTGTGAGTGAATCACTTTGTCTTTTTGTGGCTGTAATGGATATTACATTAGAACATTGTATTACCGTGTCAGGTGTGACACTGGTGTCATTTCCTCTTCCATTCATACATGGTGAATTGCCACAGCAATTGAGAGGATATTTTTGTTTATGGTCTTGTCTGTATTTATGTGCACAGCTGCCATGTAAAGGCTGTGGTGCTGAGATGAGGGGAATGTAGCAGCCCTCTTTGAGATATTCTCATGACGACTGTGTGTGAAGGCTTAGCTTCCCCTGGCTCCCTCCCGCCTGCCCTCTTGATTATTGTGCCATTTCACCCCGTGCCTCGGCTGAATCCTTGGGAGACATCAGGGCCTCTATCTCACACACGGCTGCTCTGACTCTACCCCCACCACCACAGCACTTTGCCTCCCGCTCACACTGCAAATAAGCTTTTGCAGTGTGTATGTGTGTGTGTATGTGTGCACACATGCGCACCCGTCAGTTTTTTTTTTCCTTTTCTGTAAGCTAATTAGAATAACAATAACAGGAATGCGGTTTGAGAGCCGTCCTCTCCCAGTGGCTCAGCAGTGAGTGGGAGAGTTGTCCCACGTGTGTCTGAAAGGGCACACGCCGCTCTATTCATCCAGATGTGTTAAGCGAGGCAAAAGTCCCTGTATGCCCTTCTCGTCTGAGACCCACTGTTTTCCTGCCGAAGCCGTTGGCCTCAGGATTTTTAGATCACATATTTCAGGAACAAACCTCATGAGATGCTCCAGTTAAGGAGGACTTTTCCTTAGCGAGCTCCTCTGTTATTATCGTATTCCATAGCTTCAAACAAGGGATTGTAAAAGGCGTTATTGTGACTGGGGCAGTTAAATTGTTTTTTCTAAAGATCAGAAATCAAATTTCTCCAAGCTGGGGAGGCAGTGTGGCCTAAAGGCGACAGAATACTACAATCAACAAAGTCAAACTTGCCTGAATTAGAAACGGTTGAACACGGCGCCACATACAAATTTGTGCATTCTTGTTACGGCTTCATGTTGTTTGTTTATTTACACTCCATGCCAGTGGGGGAGCATGAAGATTAAAGAGGTAACCGTAACCCAGGGAAACCGGAAATAGCAGTGACAAAAACTCAGAGCAGAACAAATAACAATGGCTGCGATGAAAGAGCGACAAAGACGTCTGAGGGAATATGAGGATTTAGAAACTGTTTGATCGGTCATAAAGGAGCAGATATCTTCTAACAAGCTCAGCAAGCCGAGCCTCGAAACGCTTCATGTTGAAGAGTTGGCCAGAAGATATCAGCACGGAGATGTAAACAAAGGCACTGAACTGCAAAAAGGAAATGGAGACACTTTTCCACAAGGCAACACAACCAATCATGTGATATCTTACACCAATTGCAGACGGTCGCGCAGTGGGGGCTGGTGTGCAATGAATTTGACTAGTTCAGCCAGCGGAGGCCGAAGCCAATGCGGGACTTTGTTTTTTCTGCAAATGTGTCCTTTTGTCCCCAAGAACCTGCCGAAATCTTGTTTCCGGAGCAAGTATACTGTGGGCTTAAGAAAGACCATCCTGTTGCATGAAGGTCATAGGCGTGATCCCAGTGACAGCCAGTGTCAACAGCTGTCCATGCTGACATGTCCTTTAACAAGACAAAACCTCTGCCTGTCCCAGGGACGACACTCATGTCCCTGTGCTCTGAACCCTCTGGTGACTCTGGCATCACTTATGCTTAATTTTAACACTTTTTTAACACCAGACCATGTAGGAAAAGAACCATTAAATTTGCCAAAAATGCAGCATATAGGTTTAGAGAGGGATGATTTATGACAAGTAAGAATAGGGTTAGGGTTTACGCCACAAGAGCCAAATCTGTGAGGTTAGGGACAGCAAAGAGGCCTCTATCTTAAGTGACAGTATGTCAGATATCACTCGTTTTCCTCTGCAGATATTGGCACCGACATCAGACTCAAAATTTGCTTATTAGTCTGGCCATTGTCTGAGGTATATCCAAACACATTTTTAATTACACAGTGTCCAATATGGCAATCTGGTGCTCTAAAGTGCCAAAAAATACATTGTTTATTTGGATTGATAGAGACTATTGTTCAGCACTAATGGAGCTGGCGGAGCCCCTTGGAGATTTATCTCTAACCAGGATGACTAATGGTGACGGTGTGTTTTAGCCAAGTTGAAAAGTAAGATTGCTTGTTTATATTAATGTTTATAATATTCTCATGAAAGTTAGTGAATACCTGAGACTACAGACTACAATACTCTTTGCAGTAAAATCGTCTTGTACTTCTGTATGTTTGGAATATCATTTAATATCTTGGACATGTTTCAAAAGAATCCGGTATCACTTTGTAGGCTAAATGCTTTAAAACAAGGAATCATCAAGATTAAAATATTTAGGTGATAATAAGGAAGTTATCATTCAAATGACCTGTGATAAATGTTACTATCTTCCTGTGCAAAGCTTTAGATTATTAATCATTCAAGGAGTCTTGGTGAGGTAAAAAAAAAAAAAAAAAAGAGCAGGGCTGGAATAAGGAAATGCTTTATCTGGTGCCGGTGCTTGCTTATCACAAACATTATTTTTTCCTGGATTTAAAAATGTAGCACAACAGGATATGAGCAACACTGGCGCTGCAAATAAACACAATGACAGAAACATGGTCAGGGAGCAGTGTTTTTGTGTACAACATTTCTAGGTTTCTATAAAGCCTAAACCCGAGAGCTTGAGAGCAGCACCAAAGAGCTATTGTTTAACCTAAAGACGGAAAGAGATTTAACCAGTTTATGTAATTCTTAGTAGATTTGTGATGGAAGATATACACTGTGCAAAAAGGACGCTGATGAATTCTGTTTTGAGGTCACTGATTATACTAGTATGTGTGTGTGTGTGGGGGGGGGGGGGGGGGGATTCATATAAAAATTGGGATTATTTGAGAAAATGATTTTACCCATCATCCTTTCCTCTTTTTTTCATAAGCACTAGCAGTAACAATCACAATGGACATATAACTAAACTCATAACGGTAATCAATTGTTTACCACCTTCAAAAGTTTGAAAAATACAAAAACGGTCTATTGTATTGGATCAAATCAACAATTACAATGTATTGATAATCATGATCACATTGAATTGGGACCCCAGGAATAGTAATCACATCAAAGGTCCCTGAATTTCCTCACCCCTGGTTGTACATTGTGTGTTTGACAGTTTGTTGATTAGCAGGGCTTATCACTTCACTTTACACCTCACATCTTGGTGTATGTTTTGGATTTTCCCTTGTTCCTCCGAGTTTCCCTGCAAGTTAATCAGGTTTGGACATACTTTCCAATGCACAATCTGTGAATTGTTAAAGGATTACAGACTGCCTGCTTGCGTGGAGAAAAAAGTCCAGTAATGGGAGTATAGTACAACGCTCCAAGTGGTTCGGGATTGCTCCAGCGAAACAGCTAGGAACCAAGGAGAAAAACACATTATCGGTTTCCGTGCATGTGAGTTTTAATACTGAAGAGAATATCCTGACTTCCAAACACTTTCACCATTTTATGCAAATTAGGGAAGGCTGGCAGTAGAAAGGTGTGTGTACAGAAAAGCATAGTCTGTGGGGATTTAAGTGTTTCTTTGCATCTATAGATTTACCCTTTGATTTTTTTTTATGTATTTTTGAATTTACCTATCAAGATGAGAGAAAGCGGGGGATTATGCTATTATGTTATCATCTGCCTTTTTGTGAGTGTAATTGTGGGCTTTTAAAAGATGGCCAGCAGTGTTGTTTCCATCCCTCTGTCTATCAGAGAAGGAGGCACCTAAGGACGGGTGGGGGTGGGGTGGGGGGGAGGTGAGGAGATGTGTGTTTGTTGAGGTTGACAGATTAGCCCCAGCTTCTTGGAAAAGACTGATTTTGCTTGGCATAAGAGGCAGTACCTTGGGGGATGCTCGACAATTGCCCATCCCCATATCCCCACACTGCTCCCGTCAATCCCCACCCCCTTCCTTTGCTTTCCTGTCTCTACCAACCCCCCTCAATGAATAGACACAGGAACCACCACATCCAGGCTCTCTGAAAGCATGATTTAGACCTTAAGAGGTGATGTCACGCATTGTGTTTTCAACGAATGAGTCACAAAGGAATCATAGATCATACTGTAAACAGCTTGGGGAGAGTATACAGCAATAACTAATTTGACCCTGCATTTCTCTGAGGCGATGTTTGCCAGCATCTCCATCCTTGCTCGCCTGCATGTGTCGCTGAAATATTGTGTTCTGCTCAACTGACACTTGAATGCTTTTTATTGTCTGACCAATGGCTCAACTTGTGGAACCCATTAGAGGAACCATGGTAACAATCACTTTCATCCATGGCTGACGTATATTTTTCAGCTTTGCACTTACATACAGCATGCAGTCTAAATAGAGATAGATTCATAGGAACAAATACATTGGCCCCAGCCATGATCCATCCCCCTCTTCACTGCTGAGTCGCTTAGCAATGTTTAGCACATTCCAAAGGGAGGACTATGTAGGACTACCCATCATGCACAGGCTCTACTGGGAGAATACCCTCCCCCCCCCACCATCCCCCCTTCTACCCCCCAACCCCCAGTCCCCCCCTTTACCCCCCAACAACACACAGCCACACGTCCCCGCTGTTCATGAATAATCCAGGCGGGCCGACAGGCCATTGCACTCAGCTCTGTGGGGGAAGAAGCTAGAACAAAAGATGGGCAGCTCTCAGAGCAGCCATGGCTGAGCTGACTCAGATGAGAAGACAATGGTAACTAGTGTCAGTACAGACAGGGGCAGGAGGCAAAGACTTCGGAGTAAATCACATATCCAGGCGCCTGCTCCCATCACAGTGCTGCCACGCCAAATACCAGAGCTGGGAACCTTGCCTTCTCCCTTTCGTCTGCAGAGCAAAGACAGAAGGAGAGAGAAACCATCCTCTCATCTTTCCCAGCAGATGTTTGGCTTGCAGGGGCAGAAAGACGAAAGAAGAGCAGATCTCCTTAGTGAAACTATTTTCTAATCCCTCACCAAACGGGAGGGTTAAGAATACTGTTTAACCCGATCAAAGATGAGTAGTCTTTACATGCTCTGGGAGTTAAAGATGGAGTTTTGCATGGACATCACCGATGGTGCCCTTTGTCCTTGTTCAACTGCAGAGCCCCCTGCCAAGTTTTTCCGTTCCAGTCCAGTTCACACCTTACAACAGGCTGAAAGTATTTGACATCTCCAAACACACAGGGCCTGGAGTAGCAGATGTGGCAGCGCCGGGGCCACAGAGGCAGTTATTGTATCAGCCTGTACACTCCATGGGGGGCTGCACTGACAAGGTGCTAAGGATTGCCATTCTGATGCCATTTGGCTGCTACGACCATAACTGTCCAACGGCTAAGCTTTAGTCATATCATAACAGTGGGCAGCATTACTACACACCTCTGCTGCACACAGGCTCTCACTGCTGTGTGTGTTTTTTTCTGGAGGCAGTTCACTTACACACTATGTTAACATGTAAACCAATATGTCGGTCTTCATCTGATTATAAAAGTAATTTTATTAAACTGACACATGTTAACAGTATACTCTGATTATAATAATATGCCATAAGCCTTCAGTCTGATTAATTAATCATCAGATTAAAGGATCAGTTCTACAATCATAATTAGAATACTAAGGACTATAAGCATTTTAATTCTTCCCCTGGTTCAGAGCCGGACAAATAACACCAGTTTAATAATCAACTCAAGGACTTTTACAACAGGCCAACAGGAAATTCAAATTACATATCAGAAACAGATTTTGTACCATAGCTCCAAACACAATACAAATATCTTGTCCTTGTCCTAGGAAAATTGCATTTTTAAAAGTCACATTGACATATTTTTTCTGACTGAAAAGAACTTGTGGAAAACAGGCATTCTCTGAGGATTCATTTTTTATTGTTGACTCCTGCCTTAGCTAACATTAGCAGTATTCGGCATATTCTCAATAATGTGTAGAAACAATATTTTGTGTAAAAGAGAAGCACGTAACAGCATATATCTGGATAAGAGCTTGATGAGAAAGTTACAAAGTATTGATGTCAGTGATTTATTGTTTACTCCAATGCTTCCAAACAAAGCAAATATTTTACAGTTCCAACATCTGTTTAAAACTAATTTGCTGTCACATGCTCTTTATCAGTGTACAAACAAATGCTATTTGTTGGACACACTTACCCAGAGCTTCTTTCAGTTACATGAATGTGTATACGTGTCTAGAGCTCTGTTAGTCAATTTGAGAATGAAAAAAATATCCCTCTTGTGTGTGTGTGTGTGTGTTTTTTCCCTTCTTTTTTGTGGCTCATCTACCATTTTGTTGGCATTTAGATTGTGGATTGTGGATTTCAAACCCTGTGTTCAGTTCCCTTGACTTGCCTGTTTTTGTTTCTTCATTGTATGGATGACATATATCACGGAGTTTGACTGCTAATAGTTTCTTTTGGGTGAAGTGGGGCCTAAACCCTCGGCCGCGGTGTAGCTTAGGAGATGTTTGACCTCACTCCCTGCATGTGACCTGTGGGAGTGTGGGGCTCCCTCTGCTTAAAAAGAGATGGAAAGGCCATGCACACGCACACACTGCCTGGGGCCGTGGCCTGGGAGCCCATGGGATCAGACCGACGCTCCACACTGGGACCTCTATGAGTCAGCGGCTCTGTGTAACTCTACACCACCTCCTTGACTGACAGTAGCTCCAGGATGACTAACCTGTCTGTGTGGGTGGTGTCACTGAACAAATCAAGAGTCACAGAGGAATTATCAGTTTGGGTGGGATGGTGACATATAGTTCACTTTGCATGAATTTGATGTGATGATAGCTCCTTTCTGCAGTCATTACTAGTCACAACTTTACATCCTGAAATCCCCTTCACATCTTAAAATGCAGACGCCTATTGGTTTGTGAACTGCCATGTTTAATAACTCTTCTTCTGAGGGAGGGATAGCAGTTTTGGACATTCCTCCTTCACTCAGATTGAAGTTTTAGTCGGAGCACCCCATGCTTTTAAGCCGTTTTCATACAGCGCTCTGTGACGCCAAAACAAATCAGTCCGGTGATCCCAAGGTGATGGAGATAGGCTCCGCTTTAGGAGGCAGGAGCTGGGAACTAATGGGTTAAATGACATATGGTTATGAAGCTGGAGAAGGAAGCTGTGAATAAAACGGGGGCGACCTCTGAACAGTCTGACCTGGTTGACATTGATTAGAATTAGAATGTGAAGTGTGCACGGTGGCATGGATGGGGGTGACAGGCAAATCTAACGCATGGCTGGAGGGGGGCTCACACTGCCGGCACAGAGGGGGAGAGGGGATGTGGTGGCACTGTGGGGGTGGGTGAATCGCGGGGTTACCATGATTGCAAAGCTTAAACTGTAAATCACGGGCTGCGCTGTCGTCTGAGGGCAAGCCAGCTTTTGTTTAGTGGCATTCTCATTTTAAGACCCAAATTGTTCTTCATTGCAATTCTGCATGCTTTGACCTCCATCTCTCTCTTTTTATGACTTGTTGCTTCTAATTTTGGTCAAGGCGGCTACCACTTTAGACAGTGTCTTGAAGTAATAGGTCCTGAGGACATGGCTCGTCTGTTGGGCCTGCTCACTTTGATGCTTTTTTGGTTGATCCTAGTTAATTAGCGTAAAACCCAAAGCAGACCCAAAGCAGGGAATCTGCCTTACCACTTCATGCGAGCGGCTGGACATAAATAGGTCAGAATTAATGGTCAGTTGTGTGTCTCAAGTGTCCGTGGCCTTGTGGGCTGCTTTGCGTTTTGTGTTGAGATGGGTGGGCTGCGCACATTAAGGAAAGCTAGAGGCTGATGGGGGTAGGGTGAATGGCATGCGTTGGGTTTCAGAAGAGGAGGAGGGGTGTTGAAAGAGGAGCTGTTCATTGGCTCCACGCTGCAAAAACTGCTTATGGCTTTGCTGCATGACTGGGCATTTGTGACAGCTATGGTCCTGCCTGCCACATCTGCCAGGGGCACTGCGCTCTCTGCCAGTCAGCCCATAATCAATCACTTACCGCTGATAACTAAAGAGGCAGTTTTAAGTCCCTCTGACTGGCATTTGTTTGTCTTGAGACCTGCAGTAAAAAAGCCTTTGTCCTTTGGCTGAACATGTTACCATGCGCTACCGTGTGCTCCAAAATGAGAGGTGAAAGAGACGCAATTAGAGCGGTTGCGGCAATCTCACTGTAAATATGGTAAAGCTGTACACAGTACTACACATCAGTAAGGCTGTATCTGTGCTGGGTAAGGATGGGTGATAATCATTGGCCCTCTCCTGAATCTAGGACACACTACCAACAAAAGTACCAAACTGTCCATTTTCAGGCTGAAACACAGCTGCAGGCAATGCAAAAGAGAGCCGCTGCCCAATATGTTTTAAAGGACATACATATTACCTGTTGGTTAATGACTTTCTATGTTGAACTGGCCTTTTAGTGGAAGTAGGTTTTTAGGTCATTATATGTAACAGGTTTCTGACAGAGACAGACGGCACCCTGCTGGCTTGTTTGTTGCTAGGGAGCCATGGATGGTATATGACAGAAAAGGTTATCGCCCAAGTACAAAGCCATCCACTATACTATTGTTATGGTTTGCCTTTCAGACAGGCTCCGCCCATGGCTGGCTACAGGTCATCATCTCTGACCTGGGAGGTCCCATGGAGCCTCTGTGATTGGCTTAAACTGGGGATTATTTAGGTCACATTTATTGCCTGAATAAAAACAGAAACCAGCGACTCAATCTTGTTCTCGTCAGTTTCAAAAAAAGATTTTTTTTACTTAAGTTGTTTAGTTGCTTTACTTTATCCAGTGTTTTTCCACTTTGAGATTACATTCAATCAGATTAGGCTACATCTTGGAGAGATAAAATGTACTGTAACACATCACTCTATATATCTTATATAACATCTTACATCTTATATCTTATATAACACACCACTCTTCACACTCATACACCACACAAACACAAAATCAGCAATACTGGCAGATACATGCAAGTGTGTCAGAGTGTAATATAGAACATTGTAACACTGTTGCAAGTTAATAATTACCATGAGTTACAACAATGGAAGCTGGTTTGGCGTTCACACTTACACTGCTACTAAAATACATTTGTGTTTTTAAACTGTTCATACATATAGGATGTTATTAATGGATGGTGAATGTAGCAGTTTCAAAGTCAAGAAATAAAGCAATTTCAGAGATAAGAAATGAAGAGTAAATATGGATAATTTGGTATTTAAAAAAGCCTTGTTTCTCAGTGCTATTTACATTGTGTGGTCTAACAGGATGGATATTAGAATAGTGTGTGCAACCTAATGAAACAAATCTATCTGATAAAGCATAACATTCAGCTGATGACAGAGAAACACTGTGTTATAGATGACACTGTAATTCTAAAGCAGGGCTTCAGTTCTGAACTGAAGTCATGTGAAGTTAGATATAGATCTTGCAACTTTAAGACATCATGGTCTCAGTCCAACTCATCGTAAAGACATCCTGCATTTCTGAATTATGTTTTTAATAACTTCATACTCGTTGTTTTTTCTTGGACAGTACATAAAGATCCCAGCGCCGTCCCCTGAATCTCCTGATGCACTCAGAGTCTTCTCCTTCTACCTATCCAGCGACAGCAAAGACAAACCTCAGTCCAGCTTTGACTGCATTCACCAATATGTCTCAGGGTAAGCAGCACACTTCACTGTTTTCACAGCCAACCACAAATGGAATTCATAGCAAGTTCGGTGTCAGACTGAGACCACAGGGCTTCTCAAACAGTGGCCTCTCTCTTAAATACATTTCCTATTACCAATTCAAGTAGCCCATGCCCTCATGTTTACTGCAACAACAACAGACAGCACATTATCAGGCTATATTCAAACATGTATTCAACAAGTTCTATAATAATATCCAAAGGCTGACATGCCACAACTGACCTCAAAGGTGTGACCAGAAATAATTGCAAACGGTCATCTGGTATTTGTGGGCCACACAGGGTCAATGGGTTGGTTGAAGGGTTACATTAGTGCTGCTTTATTTGGCCCGCAGCTCAGAGGAGTCTTTTAGCCTTCATAATTCCTCACTTGTTGTTTAGATTGATGCTGTAACACAGGATTTGCGACACACAGTCACAGAACCAGTCATGTGTGTGACAAACGAAACCATATTTTGTACTACAACTAAAATCTAAAACTATGTTTGATAAAGGCCTATCGATTGAGCTGTGCCAGAAAATTTGTCAATTTTAAGTTAAGTCTTCTCTCTTGTCCCGTTTTGTCTCCTCTCCTCTCCTCTCCTCTCCTCTCCTCTCCTCTCCTCTCCTCTCCTCTCCTCTCCTCTCCTCTCCTCTCCTCTCCTCTCCTCTCCTCTCCTCCAAAAAGGGAGGGCAGGGAGCACCTGGAGGGCCAGGGCAGCATTCAGGACAAGATCACAGTTTGTGCCACAGATGACTCCTACCAGATGACCCGGGAGCGCATGTCTCAGGTGGAGAAAGACATCTGGAGCCGCTCAGCAATTGAGATCAAGCCAGGGCCAAGTGAGTCTTCACTTAATGGCTGTCTCTGCATTCTGCTGTATGTTCCAACCTCAATTTGCGTGGCAGCCTTTAAGCACATAGGGATCAAGGACAGATAACCGAGGAGTTTCATGTTCCCAGAGTGCTTCTAATCCATTGCTTCTCACCATTTCGTCCTGCTGATAATTGCCATATGGTGTGGAAGTTATCACATAATTGATCAAAGCACTGGGTTGCAATTATTCATGCAAGAGGGATGCCTCTATTTCTTGTAATTTTCCCTTCATTTTGACCAGATTGCTCAGGCACTGTGCCAACTTGCCTGCCAGCACCATTAATGTGATTGAGTTTGCCAGAAGTATGCGCTAACAAGTCTCATGCTGAGTGGATGAAGTTTTGCCTAAAAGTTTAATTACGGTGACTGGGATTTGATTAGTTTGCATTTGATGAAATATTGTATAATTTCTTAACATCATTTAAAGAAGAGGCCATAGTTAACCCTGAGTACTGGGGTTCTGACTTGAGACCCCCTTTTTCCAGTTAATTTTCTTTTTTTTTCACAGCCTACTCCTTGCCTTGGCTATGGTTTTAGTGTCATTGTCTGTTAAATTGAACATGCTGCATCTTTTTAAATGATTTAGCCATGAGGCTTCATGGCATTTAGAGGTCCCTTGTGAATTTAAATGCTTGTGTAGATGATGTTTTATGAATGGGAACATGCTGTGATGAACATAACTGCAACATAACGTTTAGGGTAATTGCCACATAAGCCTGCTGTTGAAGCCAGTTTCTAGACATTACATGCCATGCTTTGCTGCTGATACAGCCTCTCAGGGGCTCTTGCACAATTCTATTAAATTTAATGTATCTGGCACTGATAAATGTTGAAAAAGATGGTTAGAAACACATGCTCATTTTCCCAAGCGCATAACTGGACTTCTCTATCTGTGGACAGTGTGACTTGCAGAAGAAGAATCAAACAAAAGTGAAAGGAAGTGGTTATGTGTTTATGTGCCATATGCTATGGAGAGCACACAAGCCTTTTGTGGTGACTGACACTCCTTTTGTGGCACAATAATGCTATACTCATCTGTATATACCAACTCACAATCATAGGTTGCAGAGTATAAAAATGTCCATGATTTAGAACATAATGTGTATGTTTCAAAGTTCACTCCATCCAAGGGAAAAGAGGCATTCAAGGTCACTGACAAATGGGCAACAGAAATTTGTGCACCGGTAGTTTTGGGCAAGACCTTGGTGCTTTTGAAAACAGTTAAAAAGTTATAAATTCAACTAAGTTATGAAGTCACCTAATTTATTATTGATGCACCATAACCGAGCCAAAAGTGTCACAGTTGCTGTTTTTAATTGGATCATTGCACAAATAGTATTCCCACAACAGTGGAACCACATCAGTTATCTTAACCTTCATGACAGGCATGCTTGTGGAAAAGACGCGCTGACAGTTTGAAAACTTCCCTCAAGCTGCTTTAATTTATTACCTTCAAACAATGGTTCTTGTTGCTGCGTGTTTGAAATGTGGCAGCACAGGTTGTTTCAGTGCAGGAGGATATTTGACTAAAATCTCCATGACTTGAGCCAAGGGAGGTAGATGTTGAAACAAGTTTCTGAAAGACTGTTGGATTTGGCGAAGCAGAGATTAACTGCCTTGGATAAAGTTTATTTAAAAGACTCCTTTTGATTCTTCTGAGGCAGACAATATGCTGGGGTTCTTGATATTTTAATTTCCCATGATCATTTCATTGCTGCAGGTAATGGCAGTTCCCACTGTTGTGGAAAAATAAATAGCTTAGCACGCCTTGGCACCTTAAAAATACAGATAGTTCATACTTTGCTTCACTCTTTTCTTACTTGATTCAAATCATTGTGACATACAGAAATGCCAAGAGCATTTTAAAAAGGATAGATATCTTCTGTGTTAATGGTTAAAATGTCAGCTATATGATACTACATTGTCCCTGTGAAGAGGCTGCGCGTCTTCGTCCTATAGCACCTTCCAAAGTATGGCTTAAAATTGTAATGAGATTACGGTCGGCAGATATCTATAAGCACTGCCGTTCCTTGCCTGCCTGGGTCCAACTGAATTAGTACTGCAACAGGAAGAAAGGGCCTCTCTGTGTTAGTTGCTTTAGTTTCCATGCTCCTCTGTTTACTCAGCAGTAGGTTAACCCTACTGTCAACCCCTTCACTGTGTTCCACTCACAACACTGCCTCTGCACACCAACACAGAAACTGCATGAGCACAGGTTCAAGGTATTTAAATATATGTTAAAATATATGTTCAAAGCTGCTTTACATGGAGCTGAAAGGGCTGTACCTGTCTATAGCATTTGCATATAGCATATTACATTACAAGATGATGAAGATAAAGTGTATTAGGTTGTATCTCCTGTGAAGGCCTTCTTTCACATTTCAAAACCAGGCTCTGGTTTGCATAACTGGCCTGAGGACTGGATCAGGAATGATATCTTGGCTGGGATTTTCAAGGCACTGTCAGTGTATGTGAATCCTGACGACGAGGTATAAACCCTTTGCTCCTCTTTAGTTTTGTATAATGCACTGACTGAATGGCCATTCAAGAACAGCTTTAGTTTATTCCTGTGATAACTTTTCCAATCACTACCACTATCAACGACTAAAGAAGACTGTACTTATCTTGGCAGAAGTTTAATGGGAAATTATGCCATCAAAACAACCATACAAATACAATCACAAATGTAATATTGAAACATTGCTGTGCTTCCCTTTGTTTTGATCTTAGGTAAGTGTGTGAAGGTCCAGAGGAAGCAGGGTCTCGTATCAGGAACAGACAGCAGCAACAAGCACTCCCCCAGCAACAAGAGGAGCCTGGTTCTCAGCCCTGTGGCACACCGGCCCTTGAGGGACCGCGTCATTCACCTCCTGGCCTTAAAACCCTACAGGAAACCTGAGCTGCTACTGTGGCTGGAGAGGGAGAGGGCCAGTCCAAAGGACAAGGCTGACCTGACCTCAGTCCTGGATGAGGTGAGATATCTGGCACATTGCTACACAGACACAGTGTTGACTGGTGATTAAATACTGAAAATGTAAGGGGAAATGCAAAAATAGTGAATGTTGGACTATGTATTATGATTTTATAGGAATAATCCCATTTTAAAACATCACTTCAGAAACAAGAAAAAATTATCACAAGCATAAAAACTACCGGTTCATAAAAAGTGGGCTAAATTGAAATACAGCTGCATTTAGAGTCAGTTGATATCACTTCATGGTTTAAAACTGCAAACATAAGTAGTCCCTCACTGCTGCTGCTTCTGCTAATGATACTGGCTCCATTTACAGCCTACTGTTGTACAGCTAAAACTCTGATCTAAAAGGGTGATTTCAGTAAGTTTATTTCAGGCATGTTTCCTGTGCTCACTATGTTTGAGTGTCCCACTGCAGTCATCAAGTGGAGACTGTGCCGCTGCTGGTAGCTGTAATTAGGGCTGTGCTTTAATTATCTTTGGAGGAGAAGATTGTGTTTTGACAGGAGAGGGGTGGGGTGTCTCCTGCTGGGCTCCGACTACTTTAAGAATTGGAAGCGGTCTGAGAGGCATTCTGGGTAGATTTGTTTCAGAATTAGATGTTCTAGGAGCGCAAGGTTAAACTATTTTGTCAAAACGAGCCGTTCAGGCGACTGTAGAGCCATTGAGGTGCAAAAAGGTCTTTAAATATAAGGTGGGGTCAAGGCGTTGCAAGTTAACACGGTGTGAAGCTTTTACAACCTCAGATCGTCGGCTGGATTCTCACCCTGACAAATGACCTGTTGTATTCAGTCTCCCTCCTGTTGCTTTATTAACATTTCGGAGCCATTGGTTTCCAGATTGCGAAGCTGAACTCTAAGGATCACAGCTACAGTCTGAAGGATGAGCTCTACAGGCATGTGCAGAAAGACTGGCCCGGCTATCTAGAGGAGGAGAAGCAACTCATCCATAGGCTCCTGACCCGGTGGGTGTGATTTCCATTATTGTTCATGCATCAAGTGAGCCATAATACATATAACTGCAATTCATTTTTAGTGTTTTATTTTTTTGTGTTTTGTTCCATGGAGAAAGTCAACTTGGCAACCCATAACTTTACTTTTTTACTTCTTTTTTTTATTTCTTTTACACTTTCACAGACACCTTTGGCCAAATAACATGGAAAAGAGTGTTTCTAAGGGTTGGGGGATTGATGCATTTTGACAATGTGCTGGCGTTAATACAGCCAGGCCGCTGGATTAATGTAGATGTCTGCTGTGATCATGTTGAAAAGGGAGCTACTAAATGACTACTTCTCTGCACTGATGAATCTCTTAATGGGCACATCAAAGCAGAGGAAAATATTCACTGCATGGTGTTGCCAAATGGCATTAGCATGGGAGGCTCAGAGTAGCAAGGCCGAGCTTTTCAGGATGAACTGCGTCCCTCATACGTGTCCTCTGCCTGCCAGTAAACACTCTGGCCATGTGCTTCATGGACATTTTGGGAAAAACTGCAAGCCCTGCTGGCTGATTTCACAACCCCCTCTGTTCACAACTCTTGCTAAATTTAAAAATGCTTACTGTAAAAGTTATCAAAATGTTTTGCCAAGTGTGAGCAGGATGTATACAGTCTGTGGTAGCCTGCAAATGTAAACTTCATAATTTTTTCATGTAGTTTATTGCAGAGGACTGACTTTTTTTGACTGGATCCTTTCAGTGCAGGCTTGCTGACTTGGTTAGTTATGTTAAAAATGCCATAAACTCCACTGGTGATTACACTGATCATATGGTTGAAAAGGTTGCGTGCATCCACTGGGAGGAATGACTATTCTCTTGTTCTAGTGACGTCTGTATGAGGAAGGAGCTGTAGGAAGCAGATTGCCAGAGGAGAGGGTTTGGTCCTGCAGAGCTTAAATCTGCTACTATTGTTCTGTTCACTGGACACCGCTCAGCCTTTGTGGTTGCCTCCTGTAGATGTTATCACCGGAGAGTCACAAAAGAAAACATAACACAGAAACACGCAACCGGCACTGATAATACTCCAAATATCGTAATAGGGGCTGAATGTTATTTTGTGATGACACACAAATAAATTAGGTTGTTTAAAGACTAGCATCTTAATTAATTTATTGAAAGTGGTTTTGAGGCAGACTCAGACTTTGCTTGCCAATGACTGTCATAGATTTTTAGGTTAACCAAAGGCATCTTCTTGATTCAACCTATGCTTTCTTCTGTGGAAAAAAAAGTCCCACACCTGTCATTTCTCTGGGAGCCGTGCCATTACAAATAATATGATAATTGAAGTCCTATTTACACACTAAATCATAAATCTGTCAAAAGGGAGCGTCATGGCCTACATACTGTATCTTCCTGTTTATCTTTACAGCCCATTTACCTAGTACAATAAGAATAACTGGCTAATCGAAGGTGATATGTTCTTAATGTCTCTTCAGGAAACTCCAGCCACTCCACAGTAACCAGTTGAAGAGTCTCCAGTCCAACCATTTATTCCACAAAACCCCCGGAGACTCTCCTTCACAACTCAGTCCTGCCAAGAGTCTCTCTGTGGTAATTATTCACCTCAAATGAATTATACCTTCCCCTGTTGCTACTGCTTTCTCATAGGACTGAGAATGGTTAGGGATTTTCCTCTATTGCAGATTGCTGGAATTATTATATTTCTGTAATATCTTCCAGTAAGAAGTGTGATTACATTAAGCAGCATGACACTAAATACATTTAAGAGGGGAATGACAGTTAAGTTTCTTCATATAACAGCATCTGCTTTGTATTTATGCATGCGCTACAGACAATTTCGGCACATCTCATTTCAGGGTCCAGTTAGGATGTTAACATGTAACATAATTTACCAAATAATCAAATAATAGTGGGTCTTATAAAACATAACCAAAAAATTTTACAGCAAATTAATGACCTTATCTCCTTGTTTTTGCAGAAACGTCCATTGCCCTCTGACCCATCCAACTGTCAGACCCCCAAGAAACAAAGACTTTTAGACCAGTGTTTGCCTCTGCAGTCCCCCTCCAATGGAGACCATGGCCCCAATGGGGTTCGTAGCTCCTCTAGCCAAGGAAACACTAGTGTACAGACCAAAATGGAGTTTGAAAGAACCAACAATCACATCCAGGGGAGCCCAAATGGTCTTTACTCACGGCACAAACTCAGCAGCTCATCTACTGTTCCCAAACCGGAGAGGACGGAGCCGGCCCCTACCGCACCCAGCCCCAAGCGCCCACAGACTGAGACCTCCATTTGCACTGACCATCAGTTCGCCAATGGCCAACATAAAAAGAAGAGGTCCAAAAAGCACAAAGACAAGGAACGAGAGCGCTTAAAACCGGACTGGATAGAGACCAGCCCAGACCTGAAGCAGAACCAAGAAAATCTCAACGGTAAATGGCAATGAAAATTACTTGTTTGGAAAGTTTGTCTCATCCTTGCTTTTACCTACTGTACTGTAATGAATCTGCTTTATATTATTTGTCCTGGCCATGACACTATCTGTTTCCGTCTAGCCATTGTAAAGGGGAAAATGCTCCAATTTCAGGGGTGAGTTACAGTTGCCATCAGAAGCCCACAAAGAGCAATTCAAACAACGTTTTCATTTGAGAGCGTCGTGTGTGTTGTTCTCCACCCTCTAGCCCTCACTCCCCGGTCTAGTCTGTTGATGATTGACTGTGGAACAGCTGGGTGACCTACGGTCCAGCGAGTCAGCAGGCAGCGTTGCCTCCTACTCTGCGCTGCTGACGTCACCGCCTGCCTTGGAGCAGATCTCTTATCAGGGACAGTGATAAACGATTCCATCAGCCTCGATATGATGGGGGTTTTTATCTCATTTGCATTGGCAGATTGCTTTAACCTTTTTTTTTCTTTTCTGTCTTTGTGTGCGTGTGTTTATCTACAGACCATGATGGAGCAAAAACACCTGTCAATCGAACCTCAGCAGAGGAACTGCCTGACTATTTAATGTAAGTTCAAATACACATTGTGTCCCTCACAGCCACCTGGGTTTCTAAATTGTACTCCCAGATTCAGTAGGCATTTCTAAAACGCACTACAAAAATAAACAGTTTGTCACAAAATCGATGGGGCCACCTGAGTTGTTGTTGATATGATCAAGATTTTGTTTCAGAGTCTACCTTCTTTTATTATTTTTGTTGAGAAAAGACACTGATTTGCCCTAAAACATTTAGGTTCAGCTTCAAAACATTCACATAAATAGTGGGAAGAAAAAACAAATGTCTTAATGGGCTGTCACAAAGCTTCACTGAGAATGACTTTGAAAACAAATGATCTAACGTCTTTCATTTATACATCTGGACAACACATCACACTGTTAAATCCGTGACGTGTCAGACTATTCACTGCAGCGTTCTACAGTGCCATCTACTGGGTAAAGTTAAAGGGGAAAAAAATGGCTTCTTGTTTCATGCTCCCCCAATATACTTTTAGTTCTCAAGATATTTATGTTTATCCTTTCAGAAAATACAGCACCATAACAGCGTTGGAGCAGCGTCAACAGTACAAGGACGACTTCTGTGCCGAGTATGATGAATACAGAGCCCTTCACGACCGGATTGGTACTATCACAGAGATGTTTGTTCAGTTGGGCTCAAAGATCAACACTCTCTCGCCTGGAACACAAGAGTACAAGGTACTGCCTGGACCAGGAACCAATGGCTGCTCCATTTTCAACATAATACTCTTTCTAAAACAGACACACATCAGACACATGGCAGGCTAACACTGTTTTCTTTCAATCCTTCCAGCTTATGGAGGACCAAATACTACAAAAGTACAGAAAGTATAAGAAAGTAAGAATGTTTTTCTTTCTCTTCTCTTCTCTTCTCTCATTGTGTCACAGTCTTTTGTGTATTATTGGAAGCTCACTGATGCCCCCTTTTTTTCTTTTTAGAAGTTTCCTGGGTACCGGGAAGAGAAGAAGCGATGCGAGTACCTGCATCAGAAACTGTCGCATATCAAAGGCCTGATCATGGATTATGACCAAACGCAGGAACCCTCCTAGTCGCTGGCCTTTACCCTCAGCAGGGTGTAACATGACTGGACCAAAAGACTCCACGTGGACCAAAAGACTGCCCAGCTGGGTCCCGGAGTGTTAAGGACCTTGGATAAAAGCTGAAACACTATTCACTTTACTCCTCCAAGTGTTAATGGAATCGAGGAGCAAGGTTCTCTTTTCAAAAGTGGGCCAAGACCACCAACTCGTGATCAAATGATGCCCTTTAATACTATAGTTTTTAAGAATGATTGTTGTTGTAATGGCTGGATATTGTGCTGCTGTAAAATGGTTAGATGACACAGTGAAAGCCAAATCCATTTTTTTCTATCTAAAATGCAAAATAGATGTGATCCCTCCTGCCGAATTGCATTTTTTTATTTTATCCTTTGTCTTTTTTTGTCAGGACTAAAGCATTGATTTGTGTAAACGTATTAATTTGATGGTACAATCATAGCGGAAACAAATGCTACTAAAGTCTGTATTTAAGTACAAAGAAATTTGTTTATTTGCTGTTTCAGTAATGGTACATAAGTCAAATGTGAACGTAACACCTTAATTCATATTGTTAGGGTTTAAATCAATAAGTTACAATAATGAAATCACATAATGACAATAATATGGGCATGACATAAGCAATCTATCTCTCCTCTCATATAATAATATAGCCTGGCGAACTGACAACTTAATTTATTTCAAAATTTAGACAAAATCGTCACCCATACAAACCTTATACTGAATTGAAACACTAACACTAATATGATTGAGAAATTCAATGAAGTTTAAAGCATAACACGCAGGTTTGTTTCAAGATTTGTTACCTTGTATTTTCGCCCAGAATTTGTGGTTAAGACTTGTGTCTCCTGGTTTGATGTTTTAGTTTTTTATCATGTAGCTTTCTGCCATCACCCTGCTCCATTTCCAAGACATGTTGGAATGCCAGAAAACCACTCTTCCAACTACCATTATGTTGGTTTCAAGTTAGTGCTTGTGCAAAACCAGTGCTAATTCCACCAACACCTAGCCTACCATGAATTGCCTTCTCATTATGTGAGGAAAAAATAGAAACCTTTGACACATCTCAAGTCTACTAGTTACCATTGTATTTACTGCCACACAGTACACAGTCGTACCTCTCATGTTAATGTTGTAGATGAATGCCTACAAATTGGTCTTTTAAACATACAGTATCTATCAGCTCTACATGCAGTTTTAGAGCGTACAGGGTATTCAACTTGGCATAGTCCCCACATTTCCACTTGATTTGATTCTGCTTTGGTTAATGTCTTGATGTGGTTTAGTATGGGATTTAGTTGAAAAATAATAATTCACTTCAGTGAATGTTACATTTTGACATTATACTACTGGATATGGTAGAGATGCCTTTAAAAACTGGATTGTGTAATTTTTACCATCTTTGTACCAAGGCAGGTACAATCCAAATCAATACGACCTGTAATTTCATTTCACCTTAATTAGCCACAGCCTGAAGTAGGAAGTAGAACAAGAGTTCGGTGTTCTTTGAACATCGGCACCAATGTAGCTGTAAACACAACTGTTGTCTTAAAGATGGCCTAAAATGGGAGAATGAAACTAATATTTGCCTTAACATGTCTGACAGACATTTCCAAGATTCTGATACCCCTTTTCTCAAATGTACTTAATCTTGGTTTTGGTCACCTGCACAGTTCAAAGTGTTTTAAGACAATTTGTTTCAATGTCTTTGTTATTAGTTTGAAGGAAAAGCTGAATTTAAATTAATGGATTGTTTTAGTACGGCAATTGTTGTCTCATCTGCGTTGAATTTTTTTTCATGTACATCTTAATCATTTGTGTTTTAGCAGCATTTTTTTTTCTCATAATCTGTTAGATAATCATGAACTGAAAAGGAATTTATTTTAAGTCATTCTCCAATCCTATCAAGCACCACTATCAAAAGCAAGAATTATTTTAGAGATCTACACAAAATAATGTGCTTAACTTCTCTGGACTTCTTAATGCAAATAGTCAGTGGGTGTAATGTCACATATTAGGAATGTTCTGTTGCATAAATTAAATGTATGTTACTTCATTAGGTATTTTGAGATGTGTGTGTGAGGATTTGAGACTAGTAACAGTTGCTCTCTTGGCACATATTCACTAAGCTTAAAAAAAAATCTATAGTGATTAGGGCTGGGTATTGAAAAATGATACCTAATGATATCTAGTACAGACTTTTGGTGATGTATCAATTTTAAGCCTCACGTGGCATCAAAGCTATAAAAAGCTGGATTCTTAAAACATGGAGCCAAATTTTCTGCAGATGGCCTGCACAAATATACAAAAAGAAATGAAATTTGTTGTCATTTAACACACAAAGGTATTGAAAAAAAAAAAAAAGATTTAGAACAGGAATTTTAAGTTTTGGAACCAGAATCAAACAATTTGCACCGATATCCAGCTCTTTTATTGATAGAAGATCAACGGTCACATCACATGACCTTATTAACTTCAATATCACCTGTAAAAAACTGGTCTCAGATAAACACGCATGTTCTTAGATACTTAATGCATACTGTCCCTGATATGCAGCACTGGACTGGACTGGGTTTCCAAAATCATCTTTGTGTTTTGATAGTCTTAGTTTCACTGTGAGCATGAACTAGGGTTCGACCAGTATGGGGTTTTGAAGGCTGATAACAGATTGAAGCTGCCAGTAGCTGATATTTTAAGATATTCTATATCTTAAAATTTGACCACTTTCATAGCAAACAGGTCCAAAAGAATTCAGAAAGTATTCAGTTTTCCACCCACAAACTGTATTCTTGATAGGATGGAAAATGTTCTGAAACACCATTTAGACCATGAGACCCTGAAACTCAGGATAATAGTAGTAATATTATATAATCAATTCAAGTTAAGGGCTTCCCATACACAACCAGTGTAATACTGATTGTTAATACAATAAATACTGTATGTAATCAAGCAAGCTGCATCATATCAATGAGATGGATGACACTGACTGGCCAATATCGGCCCAATATATCAGCAAACCAATATATCGGTCTAACCCCAGCATGAACAAAGTTAATCTTACCATTTCTAATAATGAGATGCTTTTGGGAAACCACACCTTCGGTCAAATGAGCTTATCAAGTGCTAACTGTGATGTGTTTGTATTTTACTGCTGCAGGAGCTAACTACTGTAGGTGCCTTTTCATAAGGAAAGAAGAGCCAATTGGCATTTACCTATCATTGGTATTCTGGAAAAACCTTGTGCCACCAGTGTTTAGTACTGTTGTTAGTTGTTTGCAGTACATGGTTCACGATGCTTGGATTAGTGAACCTTATTTCAGATGCCTTGTGAAAAATATAGCCTAAAAAGTGCATGGACACTTTCACTTTCCAGTTTTTTAAATTTGGCTTTTTAAAAATGTGTGGTTTTCCAGGACACCAATTTGCCTGCATCTTATTTGTTAGCTATTTGCATACATGTTAATGTAATTATTTGAAAGAATGGCCCGAATTTTTATTTTCATTTCTTTTCACGTCCAGCCCAGCAAACTATTTTCACATGTTGTTTCTTACCGGTGCGCTTACTTTGTTTGTTGGTATTGGAAAAACAATGTCTCAATAGAAATGTGAAATTAAATGCTGTGTCTAGTATAAATCACTGCAATTGATCTACCTAGGAGAACAAATTTCTCTAACTATTTATTGCTTTTTATGTGTTTATTTTCTTTTTTGGGGTTCTTCTTTGCACAGTTTATTCATTCTTTTCACAGCAAGACTCGAAGTACGGTGAAAGGGAAATGGAATATATTTTTGCAATTTTTGATGGTGGATGCTTTATCACAACATCATCCTCTTGAGAAAAGCTTACATACAAAAATGTATTGTTGTCCAAGTAAAATTGAAGAATAAAGCTCTTTTCAATTGGTCCTGTGGTTAACAAGATCCAATGTTTCCCCAAGAGGGCAGTGTTACTCTATTCTCAAATTGAACTGCAACAGAACAAATCATTTACTGACAATAGTGGAGCAATTTGTATTGTCAGCCTGATTAAAATATGAATATTTGTTCCTTGAAAAAGCAAATGAATCTATTTCTATTTCTAATCTATTTCTAATCTATATATTTAATTGAATTATCTTCAATGCCACTTCATTAAATATTGATATAATATTTTCCCAACCTTACAATCATTAGCAATAAAAAATATCAAACCACACAGAAACAATTAGATTGAGACAATATATTAAGAATTTAATTTCAAACACATTGATAAACAAGTATATATTACAAACAAATCTATTAAGGCTCTTTAATCTAACATAATTTGCATAGATTTTTTTTAGATGGAGATTCTGTACTCAAACTTTTCCATCACACTTTTCTTGTGGTTAACATATGCTCTGCTGCTAATAACGTTGTGAAATGAGGTTTTGAGGTTCGGTGTTAATATAGAACTAGTCAAAGTCCATGCCACTTGCCAGGTAATTCCCTGAAATTGCCAAACTTCCGTTAGGTCCCTTCGTACTGGAAAATATGTAATGTTGGCTTTGAAGTAGCTTTTTCAGTGCTAGAATCTTAGAGCTAAAAGTTTTAGCAGCATCCTATCAGTGAATAGAGAGCAGATAAAGACAGCAGTTCTAAACTGATAAAGCCACCTAGATGAAAACTATGCACCTAGCTTTTTTTAACGGGCCAAAAGCTTGCATTAGTGAAGGGCCCGTATTTTGCAAAGTGCATCCCTTTAGTGTCACTCACTGCAGATACAAAGTGCAAAGTAGCATTGCAGTTACAAACCAGCTTGATTAGAGTGTGACAAATTGGTCTTGGGGGTGGGGGAGGAGGGGGAGGAGGGTGGGACTCTGCAAGCCCAAAATAGAACTTGATTTGCTCCCTTTTTAAACCAGTGTATCAGCCCATAAAGTTTAGCTGGTCCCAAAACCTAGCATAAGATGTCAAAATTGTATATTTCCAAAATATCCTGTAATTAGTTAACCACTTGCTCACAAATGTAAAAAAGAAAAAAAAACTAGCTGAGATAACACACAGAACAAAGATCCATTTATTCCAAAAACCTTTCAAGCCTTTCAGTTATTGCTAGGTCAGGTTTGGTGTAAAACATAATTACCAAGAATATAGGCTAGTTAGCAGAAGTGCTTGTAATGTCTAGTCTACACAAAAGTCTAGTCTTTGTGCACCCAGGTTAACCTCAGTTAGCCATTATAAGTCCAGTTATATCACTAAATCCTTTTAAAGACCCGTATTTCAAGATAAACTGTATTTCATGATAAACCTTTTTTTTTTTTTGCTCATCAGCAATAAGACATTCCCATCACTTTCAACCCTGGATATCATGGTTTGATTTTTAAGTTGGGCTGTATGAGGGTTACAATCCCTAGCAGTGAGGATATCAGACCGCAAAACCCGACCACTCCTGCATTTGACTGGTATATACCCAGCCTGTCTAATGGAATGAAAAGATCGCATATATTTTTCAGCATGTCCAAGGCAACAGCAGGATGTGTTTTTAGGCTCTCAAACACGAGGAAAAGAAACGCATCCAGCTGAGGAATGACAACTTCAGCTACTTCAGGACTGTCACTGAGGTGTCGATTGAGCCTCTGCTGAAAGTGCTTATCTCTTGTTCTCTGTACCACTAACTGGGAGATTACGTAAACATCTCTGGTCAGACCCATAACTAGCGAGAGCAAGTAGTAGCGAGAGGCGTTTAGGCTCCAACGGTCCTTGTTGATGTCGTTGATAAGGCCGACACTCCTGGCCCAAAGTACATTGTCACAGATAAAGTAGAGGGCGCGGTTGATGTTGGCCACAGTGAGGAACAGGCACAGCACTGGGTCAGAGAGTTGCATGGTTCGCTTGGCAGCCTCAATGGAATTCACTGTGTTCCCCAGCCTGAACACTGACAAAGAAAACAAAAAAAACTGGGCATTAGAACAATATGAAATGTCAGATCTATATTTCATAGTCATAGCAGTCTATTGGATTGCAAACTAGGAGTGGGTGAACACTTAAGCTGCACTTAAGCCTTGTAATATTTCAGGTTATTACATTATTCACCTGAGGGAATTTGGTCATGGTCATTATATACTCACTGAAGAATATAATAGCACCTGTTCTGGCTCTGGCACTTCATTGCTTTCCTTGCCACCTCAACCCCTCAGAGAACGAGTTATTGGCGTCATCCAGAAGCCACAATCCTTGGTAAATTGGCCTCCTACAAGGTCTGAGTTCAAATTGTGAGAGCCATAAATGTGTCCTTCCCCCTTACACCCAGCCAAGCTGAACTCCTAGAGGACATAGGCAAGCAGCTAAACAAGCATAAAACCTCACTCAGACCGTGGAAATGTCACAGTCCTACGTAACCCGTGCCAAGCAGCCCAGGCACACAGGCAAAAGAGCCCAGTGGATGATTCTCTGATGCAGAGAGGAGATAATTAGGTGGTGCGCCAACAGAGCCTGGCCTGGCTCTCTGTGGCCCAGACTTGGCCCTGACACAGCTATGCTGCAACAGCAAGACGAGAGAAAAGGCTTTTAATCCCTGACTCTCCTCTAAGGCAGAAACTCATCCTTCATCTAGATGTGGAGCTCATGTCGGTCTCTGGGTGTTCAATTTGCATGAAAACCGCAAAGTTTCAAAATAATGATTTATGCACAGGCCAACAAGTGCCTGGTTTAGAGCAGAAAATCATCTCTCTCTTGACAAAAGAGGTGATTTGAGTGGCCCCAGGGAAAAAAGCCATCAGCGGTTTATATAGTATTGCAGGTTTTGAAAAAGGTAGTACATTTCTGGCCTACTTTAAATCTAAGAATGCTGATTGAACATTTGAGGATGTTCAAGATCTAAAAAAGAAAAGATGACACAAATGAGAACAACTAGTTTGCATAAATACATCTAAAATATGCTTACTTCTATTAGTATTTATCCTCGCACAGGAAATTTCTGATTGAGACAGCATGTCCGCAAATCTACTCTGCTGTCTCTCAGGCAGCCCACTAGTGTTTCATCTGTGTGTGGGGAGACTGACAGGCTCCAAACTTCTTACTCATACCAATTCCACCCGACTAGTCATTAAGAACTCACAAGGGACACAAACTGCTTGTTCGTACATTAATTCGCTCCGTGGGTTGTAAGACCTTTCTACGAGCCATTTCACCCAGTCTTAAGATCATCACTTTCGCATCATTACAGCCACGCTTGTTGCAGGTCTGCCTGTCATCAGAGCACTTACAGTCCACTCACCCGCGCAGTGTCTATCTCAGTTCACACTGGGGTAGAAAATAGTTTTCACTATAGTGGCAAGCAGCCATTGACCCATGGGCCAAATACCCACAGATGTCTGAGATACTGCAATTTGCAAAATTGCCAATTCATCCTCACAGCAACTTTATAGAGCACAATCAAATGTGATCCGACAGAATTTGGAACACCTTCACAAATACATATGTGAAGTTTCATTGCTTTAGCATTAAATGTTTAGGTTTGTGCATCTTTGCTGTCAGCTTAATTTGTGTGTCTTGGCCAAATGGTTACATGCATGAAAATTCTCTGGAATACCCATGATGTAAGCGGTTGAAATATTCCATGTGTAAAATTTGATAGAAATTGAGTCAACAAGACAACTCCATGTGGTCTGATGCACTTTGTGTGCAAATATGTATGTGAAGTTTGGTTACTTTAGCATCAAGCGTTTAGGTATTATACCTCACTTCTGTTAGCATGTCTTCGCCATCACCTCTGTCTGACATTGCCTCCTCTATCCCATAGATGATAACAGACTTGTTAAAAGCTCCATTTCCATTTATGTGCTCATATGTCAAGAATATGCTCATAACTTCAGCCCCATATCGGTGGCATTTGTGGGTAGCTACAGTTAAGCCTCTGTTTTCAATTGTACTTCTTCTCATCTGTTTTTCATTGGTAAAGTTATTGTAATATATGTAGTAAGAGAATAGCCTAACAAAAATATAAAATACGGGCACTGCTTGCATGTGGTAGCCAAGCAGTTCAAGATGAAAGTGGTTAAAGTCAACTGAGTACAGTTGGAGAAAGTCAGGAGATGCTTAGCTACATCATCACCACATCCACTTTATTATGCAGATCCAAAACGTCAGAGGAATTGTTTTGGTTAAGGATTCTCAAATTAGGAATGTAAAAAATGTTAAATCTCTTTTACATATCCAGCAGCAATAAACAAAAACTACAGAAAAGCTTTTTTGGTAAGTGATGCTTAAGATGTTTTTTCAAAATAGCCAAGGCACACTACAAAGCTCCAAAAATCTTCAACTCTCCAGTTTTGTGAAAATAGCTGTTCCAAATGAACTACAGCCTACCTGTTCCAGGATTGGTTTCTGCAATGCCAATGTTTATGGTTCTGGCAGGGATGCAACAGAAGCAAAAATTATTGCTACAACAAAGAAGTGAAAACCAAGTCTTGTCTTCTGAAAAGTGCCAAATATTCTACACTGACATGTTGTGGGGTTGCACAAAACATTTGCATCAACTAGTTTTAATTGCATCCATCCACTAGTGCCATCCATATGAAGAGTTATCAACATTCTCTTAAATTATGGGCATATAGGGAAAAAGTGAAACAGGGCTTTCAGAGTTCAGTTCAGACTTTTCAAGCTCAGGTGCTAAATCACCACCAGGGTGAATCTCAGGTGGGGGATGACAATGGCCATTCAGAAAAAACAGATTTTGCTTTGTTTTGATATTTATCAGGTTCCGATATACATATGTACATCACTACTCTGAAGTATGGGATCCATATTTTGAACAACTCCACCTGTTAGCAAGTGGAGAGTTTACTGGAGCAAACAATATGTTTTCCACTGTCAGTCAATGACTGATTTGTCAGTTACATAATAACAGAGTGGTAAAATCACAATCTTACAAAATACAGAGCACAGAGGGAGATGTTTTACCAGGAGTATGTTTAACCAATTAATTTGTAGCATAAATGAATGTAAAGTGGTTCAATTTGTTTAAAAGATATCAATAGATCTAGGCATACATCCAGTAGACCTGGAATATATAATTTAAATAAAAGTAGATAAAAGGTTAGGCCTATATCTTACACCAGCAAAGGTTCTTTGACACTTAGGGCCAAGTGGTAGGTTTCAGACTAAAATGATGTTTGGAACAAAGTCTATATTATTAAGCCAATATACTAAAAAAAGGAAGGACATAGACTTCATGGAAAAAAGATGGGGGTTCCAACAAGGTTTTCATACAACAGATGGGGTGTCCGTCTTTGCCACTGAAATATTGGCAATAGTCTTTATAGGCTTTATGGTGGGTGGAGGAAGTCAAACCAAGTAAAGCTGTTATTTGCTTTGATTCAGCTGCTGCCTTGTCGGCCGTGAAGCATGAGACAGCAAGAGCTCGCTGTGACCTTGTTAATAAGATATTATTATGTTTACACAGAAAAGAGAAAGTGGGTGGTGTTTTTGTGCATGCTGGGCATTCAGGAGTTGAGGGCAATGAAACGGCGGATATAGTGCTACAAGTATAATCAAAGAGGGGCTTGCAAAGGAAAGGCCGGAAGAATGGATCAATGAAAAACAGAGGGAGGCTTTACTTTTTGGTCCAGTTGTGCATGAGAGTCTGTAAAAAGGAATGGTGTATAAATGGGAGGTGAAAGAAAAGATGCTGTTAAATTGACTCCACTAGGGCAGACTAGGGCATTGTGGGCTAGATCATAAAGCATCCAGACAGGCTGTGTGTATGTGGCAGTCCAGAGACAGTACTGCATGTTATATTTACTTGTAGGAAGTATAGTAAAGGGAGAGAGAGCAGTTATTTAAGGAGTTTCTTCTTTTTCAAGATAAACATCATCAGATCACTGAAATTTGAACTTTCACACATTACAGGCCTTTATCCTCTGATATAGGCAGAGGATGAGGTAAATATTTTCATGGGCGGTGGAGGGCAGCAGTACACTTTTCAGTGTCTAATCTGCTGGAAATTTTATCAGAAGAAGAAGGTGGGAGTGGGACCTCTGTGCTCTAGCTCAGTGGTTGATTTAGTATTGAACTGTAGAACTGTCTACACTGTATATGGGGTGATAATAGGAGGGCGAGAGTGAAACCTAGGACTACAGTGGTCATTCTTATACATTCTCTAATTGGTGTATTTCTTAGTGAGTTAAATCAAAATGAAATATAACTATTCTGGGGACCCCCTGGAAACCCCCTCAAGCACCCCTGGGGGCCTCCGGACCACACTTTGAGAACCACTGCTCTAGGTGCTCCTCCTTTAAATTTACAACTCACATTTTCGTCCAGCACTCATATTGGACTCCAGACTTTTAAGCTTCGCCACAAGTTCCTTTCTTCCCGAGCTGTTTCTGAGTAAATATTTGGACAGTGCGCAGGCATACTGTGTTGCTCTGAAAAACAAACAAACAAAAATCAGTTTGTCTTACTTGGCTAACCGTTAGCACACGACGGTTACAGCCGCTCAACAAGCGCTGCCATTGGCATTACTCCATAACATTTAGCTGCACGTTTCGAACAATAACTTAAACAGCCAATAGTTTATATCCAAATCATAATGTTAACAACAACTTACCTGAAAATACGATCCCTCCCTTGACTTTGATTGGTAAATTTAATGAACGTGTCCATGGTGAAATCTAACAAGAACAAGTTGTTCTAGTTGGGCGAAGGCAGGCAGTTGCACAGATGAAGTAGCTACGTTAAGTTCTCGCTAACGCTGCTAACTGTTAACCGTCTTAAATATAGATTACGTTTGTTATAGTAGCGCATCTAATGTTATCGATCCAAATTCAGAAAAGTTATCTGAAATTTTAAACTTCATTCACATTCAGACAAAGCTAATTTTCCAGTCAGGTAAGTCAGAGAAGTTGTTGCATGCCAGTAAGGATAGGTCTACTTGTTTCAGTACGGATAGTTTTGCGAACGGACCAAAGGGGGGTGGGGGGGACGAGTTTTGTGGACGGACCAGTGCGTTTTGGTTACTGTAAATAATAGACTCCCATGATAGAAAAAACAAAAAAAACAAAATAATATTATACTCCCATGATTAGTGCTTATTGACCTTATACACAGTCGTAAAAATACCAGCCTATTGTTTCACGCTATGGCATTTGCTATTGGAGAAACCTCTCAAAAGTAATAATAAATAAAAAATAAAATAAATAAATAAAAATCTTTCAACTAATGTGATTATTTCATTGCATTTCAAGTTAATTTACGAAAAAAAAATCACGTAATACATTTTAGAATGATTCCAAAACAAATCGTCCCTATATAAATATTATCGGAATATTATTGTGATACAAAAGGTGATAACAAAAAACATAAAGTAGCCACAATAAGGTCACTATAAACTCACTACTGATTACTCCAGACACATTATAAGTCCCTATAGGAATATTATAGGAATGTTGTAGTGATTTTGGGGGTATTGCGAATCCTTAACGTTAAAAAAAAAAGATGGACATAAAGCTCACATGTCAAAAACGGTGAACGGAATGTGCACGTACCAGTTGTAAACAACAGGGGGCAGTATGGCAGCTGTCTGTGGTTGTTTGAGTGGTTGATTCAGATGCAGTGTGCCACATACAGACTTAGGTGTAACCATTTAAGAACCGAGTATAAATCACACTTTAGGAGACTGGTAGGATTAATTGGCTGGCCACACTGGTACTAAACACTGGAATAGATTTATAACTGAAGACACAAGAGGTTTCTCACCCAAAAAGATGCAGATTGATTATACTATACTATTGACTACTATTGACTAATATATATATATATATATATATACACACACACATATTTAGACAGTGGGTTATATATTATGAATAATCATGACAAGACCTTCTGAAGTTTGACACAAATTTCATAACCCACTGTAAATCAAAAATACGTGCATGTTTTACTTGAATTTTACCGAACATTACCGATATAACCACTTCTTTTACAGTCAAACATTGATGCAAAATTTGAAATTGAAATTTGAGTACTTGTATCAACAGCACAGTCAATCGATTTGAGAGTGAAAAATATTTTCAACTCAGCTAGTTAAAAAGCCAGTGGGGCAACAGTGTTTCAACTGTTTTATTACTAAGGGTTGGAATCAGAAGAGGAAGGTTGTGAGTTGAATAGTCAGAGACTGAAGAGCACCTGCTGAACTAATTATAACAGTATAAAAGTTAGAGCATCTGGCAACAGAAAAGCATCTATTCTAAAGAGAGGTTAATTTAGTTCATTATCATAGAATTCCCTGCCACTTGGCCCCTATTTTTCACAGGTGTAGATCTATTGGTGTAGATGAATAGGTCAGTATTCAGAGCCTGAGGAGCAGCAGAACAATTCAACATCTGTTTTTTTTAATCTGATATCAGAACAGAGATTACTTGCAGTTCTCATCAGCTGAATGAATGGGGTTGGAGATTGTGTTGAAGCCTTTACATCCAAATTAATTTTATTTGATTGTAAGGCTGACAGATAAGAGCCAGAAAATGTGCCCAGATTGCTGTAAAATTACCTTGGTGCTGTCACAATGGGCCACAAAGTTAATCTCCTGTTCAATGGTAATGGAGCAGCTCCAGGATTTTTCACTTGATGACATCAACAAGAGTCTTGCTTGTCTTGTTTCTAGCTTTGGGAGACACTTGTGAATGCTTATAGCATGCAAATTATATTTCAGAATGGGTTTCTCCTTTAAGGTTTTGGACTGGATTCTCTGTTTTTAGGCAAATAGTTCCAACTGTGGAGCGCCATGCCCCCAAGTGTACAACTGCAGTGCATTTATAAAAAGAGCAGAGACGATTATTTTTAGCCATCAGAAACTCTTTATTGGCATCATGACGATAATCTGTCTTTAACATTTTGTATTATTTCATTGCATTACATATATATCCTTTATTACATTTTATTCATATCCTTTACTGCCATTTGCTTTTTCTGAACCTCTGTTCTTTGCTGCAACCACACAATTTCTCCTTGAGGATCAATCAGTCAAGTTCATAAAGTTACAGATCACAACGTTCATAAAGAACATGTTCATTGGGCTGGGTTGGGTTTATGACAAATTTTTTAGGTCAAAAATATGACTTCCACTATAAACAACATTCCTGCCTGATAGGAGCTGGTAACAGCAGAGTGCAACCAGCTTCAGTTTTTGAAGGCTGATACCGATATCTTTGTATTGAAGCTGCCGATCGCCAATATTTTGTGCTGATATTCAGCATCGTAAAAGTATTCAGTGTTTCCAGTGTGGAAAGCCTCTGAAACAGTATTTAAATCATCATGTGACACAAAAATTCTCCACTGAACCCATTAAATTATTTTAGCAGCTCTTTAAGGCAGAGTGACTCACCACACCTATTCCATTGCAGGGAAACTCTGGGATCGATTACTACCTTTAAATAAAGAATTAATTTACAAAAAACATTATTGAACAATTCAGTGAATAAATAAAATAAAAAAAAAGATTCATCATATCGTCAGTGGAACACAGACTGTGGCAGTGACCGCTGTCTGATATTTAATTAGAGGCCGATATCGGTATATCGGTTTCATCCAACAGCAGAGTCGAGGGTTGCTACACAAACTGGTCATACACTGCCATGTTAAATGAATGGGACTGAGCTAATTATAGCCAGCATCAATCTGAGATGATGAATATACATGAAAATGCTGAAATAAATAATTTCCTTCGGTTAGCTTGCTAGTTATTCTACTGATGTGGATTTTGACATTTGGATAAGAGCTCAAATTAATAATGTGTAAATGTTAAACTAATGCACTGCCATAGCATTCAAATGGCAAAATGTATATGGTCCAGAAATGGAATAGCTGGTGAAAGCAAAGCTGTTTGGCATTTAGTATGGAGACCATTAATTTAAACTGAACCTAAAGTCACATCAGCAATAATATACAGTTGTGTACAGTGGAAGGTGAGATGGTCATTTCTTCAAAATTTGGTGTAAAATTGGTCACAACTTGACCAACCTTATCAAACTGACATTCTGCCAACCCAGTCCATATATAAAAGGATGATTAGTTGTTATGTCAGAATTACTGATACGATAGCCCACTGTAATAATAATAATATGAAAACATATGCATCTCTGTGCACAGACATAAGCTTTTCGTTGGAATATTTTGCATTTGTGTCATTTTCATAGTTGAAGATGATGAGATTATCTGTCCATTCTGTCTTCCTTTCCCTACTATACTATATTGTGTGTCTTTTGATCCTTCTTTATTACATTAAGTGTTAGCAGCAGGAAGATAGGTGGAAGATGGGGTTAAGTGAACCACTTAAAAGCTGCATGGGCTTGGTGATGTCATTGTGATCTGATGCAATACTTGTGAAATACTGAGGTTTGCTAATGTATTGTTTTCACTGTTAAAGGGTTTAGCCATGTTCACAGCTGCTATGTCCACAATCTACAATCTGGCCAAACTTGAACCGTGGCTGGGCTCATCATGTTTCACCACGCTGCGGGACTTGGTCAAATATGGCTCCCAAATATTATGAATGTGTTTTAAACTGAGGTTCAAATATAGTGTTGCCAAATCCCCCGGGCTCTATGTAGATAAGGTCACACTACGTTGAGCATTATCAACTCATTTCCATATGTTCACAGGCTAACCCATGGTGGTGGTGGGGAAGTGGGTAGAGCAAATGCCCTTCTTTTGGCAGACCCCTTTTGATGAACATCTTTCCATATACAGTATATCCTCAATTACCATTTTCATCTTACGGAATAAATATATTAGTTATTTGAAGCAAACCTCAGAGAGTGTGGTCCTTGGATGACATTTCAAGGGTCCCTGCCACTCAATAAGTTCGATACACCTAGGAAGCTCACTTCTAAATTTTAAAGTTGAGTAATTCAGAAAATATTTTACTAGATAAATGTGCTTCTCAAACTTGTGAAGTTTAGGAGAAGTTGGGAGGAGTTTTAGAGTGGATGTGTGCTTCTACTTCCACTGGACTTGCAACTTGCATTTTGCAAGTTCTCAAAAGACTTGAAAAACAAAATGAGGAAGAGGATTAAAAAATAACACGTCTCATAATGAAAATAGAAATAACTAATACAGCTGTCCTGTCCAGCAGACAAACGTGATGCATCTCCCTGGAAGCAGGATGTCACAATGATGAAGAAAACTGGAACAATGAGAGATTTAATTCAATAATAACTCAAAGCAATATAAAATGTAAACAAAATTCACTTGGTTTAGGTGTAGGATAAACTGTACAGATGGTAACCATTGATTGTTTTTCTGGAAAACAACAAACCAAACAAAAAAAAAAACTGAAGGTAAACAAAAGCTGCGTCTGGTCTTACCAGAGTGCAGGATTTGGGAAGGTATACTAGCAGTCAGCTTCTCAATCGCACACATTTTTCGTTACACCCACTACACACTGATTAGAAAATTTAGATGCAGATTTAGATATTCAGTACGCCATTGGAATTTAAATAATAAACCTTATTCTTTGAATGCTAGCAGGTTAACATTCACTGGTAATACATTTAAACATTCCAGTCCACAGTGATGATAATGAAGCATTTAATATTCCATGCTATTTCAATTAAATTAAAATGTTCCAATCTTCTTTGACTCAGCACTGCAATAATTGATGATATCACAGTACTGTAACTGGACCAGCATAATGATTGTAACTGGACCGGCAATAATGATTACATGGTAATAAACCCTTTTGACAAGCTTGGTTTCATAGTAACAGATGTCAAGAAATATGAAGTGGCAACTGCATCCACAATTTTTATCCTGAGATTCAGAGCACATGCACATGAGGAAGGCTCTTGAAGAAATAAGTCTGACAGATTGAGGAGGGCAGCTTCTTGCTCCCTGGGGAAGTTCTTTTTCTGACAGAAAACTCTCACTTTTAAAGATATATTGACTCTCGGCCAATTATTCATTTTCTGCTAGCCAGAGTAGCTGCAGTTGCCATGTTCTGACTCTGACCTTATTTATATCTGGTATTAAAATGCGATCTGAGTCTGAATATGCTCTCCAGATAATGAAAACGATCAGGATCACGCTCTTGCATTTACCCCTGGGGTTTATATGCCTTTTCTTTGTCTGCATTCTGTCTGATTTGTGATTGGATCTCATTTTCCACATTATGCAAAGCAGGCGGGTAGGTCAGGAGGTGGTAAGTCTGTTTACTGTCAACAAAAACAAACATGGCAGGTGTAGGGTCATCAGAGGCAACGATACTGCACAGCCTCTACTTACTCTTCCTTTGCTGTGGATGGAGTCGTCTTCTGTGACTGTCTAGTAGGAAATTATGAAACATTTCCATCCTGTGGGACTTCGTCACTAATGCAAACACTGCACTGCATTTGCACCTTGCTAACTCTGGCTGAAATCCAATCATAATGCCAGTCAGGGGCCTGCATGTCTCATCTCGAGTTCAACATAGTCCAGTTTATCTTCGTGAGAGCTGGCGACACGATGCCAATCCCCGTTAACTGGTCTCACGATGGTTATCAACCCGCTCTGTCCACCCAAGATTTTCCAATTCACCCATGAGTACGTTCATATAAAAAGAGCTGGGTTTGTAACAAATAGCCAATTACATGCAACATGGACAGATCTAGAGCAGCATATTTGATGTAAGGTGAAACTTTATTGATGCCTGTTGGGAATAGAATAAATAGAATAGGAGCACACAACTAGAATATAAAAAAATAAGTAATAAAATAGTGGAAAAACAACTAGAAAAAGTACGTTTCCTTGAGAAAATGTGCTGGCTAACTGAAAGCAGGTAGCAGTACTGCTTAAGCAATATGTTTGTTTCTTAGCAAAAGAATCACTTGATTATCAATACAAATACAGGAGCAATTGAAGTAGTTGAATTGAAGTAGACACGGAAAAATAGTAGGATGTTAATGGAATAAAGCTATACCTTTAAGAGCATTAATAATGAAAAATTGTGTTTCAGTGGAATGTATCTTTAAAAGTAGCCTATGAAGCGCTTTGAAAAAAAAGACAATTCAGGTGGGAATCGAATAACCTGGATCTCCTACAGCAACGTTGACAGCAACGTAGTAGGAGGAGAAGAACGAAGAGAAGGAGGAGTTGCGGGAATAGAGGGAATGTTAAAAAGAGTGGACGGAGGAGTAGAAGGAGTAGAGGAACAAGTAGGAGGAGTAGAAGAAGGAGTGCTTGGAGGAGGAGTTGTGGTAGTAAGAGGAGGACTAGTAGGAGCAGCAGTAGACTGTGAAGTTTGACTTTGACTGCCATGACTTTAATCTAACATTCCACCATTAATATCTTTTAATACCATTTATCTTTTTTGTGGGGTTATATAATCATATTTCAACATGTTAAATAGACTGTAAAAGTGGGGAGTATGGATCACTAACATTTCTGTTCTTCTCTCAAGAAGAACAAACTATCATAATGAATAAATATGAGCAAAGCAATACAAACACATTATAACAGCAACAAGTATAACACTGTTGCTGCTGCCAAGCCCAGAGAGGATTGCTGGAGGAAAATTGCAGATAGTGTAAATCCATAAGTAAATAGGCTTATTGCTGCACGTCATGAAGGCAAAGCAGGCAAACTATTCATCGACACAATGTTGTGTTTGTATTGAGGCTGTGAAAAGGTTTCCTGCAACAAAGTCCACCTCATTTTACCCCTGGGATGCGGTGATGGAATATGGGTGCAATCCAGTGGCGGGTGGAGAAAAAATGGAATAGGTGGGGCCAAAACTTCATCCCCAACCCCCAAGTGCTGCACCCCTTAATTCATCTAGATCCAGCACTGACATCACTTTATTGCAAGCAAAGCGATGTCACAGAGTCACAAACTTCTGAAACAGCATCAACAAAGTCTGTCATGGCCGTATGCCTGTGCAGCATCCATATTTCTCTTCTGAACTTGCATACGGCAGAAACCTTTAGCCTCCCTGACTGCACTTAGGTCAAACCCTCGAGATGCCTGAATACTGCTGAAGCTGTCCGTCAAAACGTCCTCCTTCTCATAAACAAGTGTGTGAGACGCCCGTGGCAACCTGCTCGCTGTCGTCCGGTCCTGAACAGCCACTTTTTTCGGAGAGTGAGAAGAAAAGGCTGAAAAACCACTGTGATAAGAGAAAAAGTAGTATACTGGGGTTACTGACCAGACTGCCCCTTGCTTTACCAAATTTAACTGGTGTATGAAATGTGCATTGGGGTAAATGCCTTGGTTTTTCTTCCTCTCTCCATGTGTTGCACCTGTCATTACATGGACTCTAGCACCATCAAACGTTTGCGCTATTAGCCTGACTCTCTCTGTCTCCTCTGGTGATCAAACCGCACTCAATTGCTCTAAAAGCAGGAGATTGATGCAGCAGTCGTGCCCCCATCAGCTGCCTTTAAATAAAGAAATCTCTCCTGAGCAGTGTTAGCTGTTGCTATGAACAGAAAACAACTGGCAGTGAGCTGGCAGTGTGTAGAGATATCTGTCGTTTCATCATGGATTCTGTGTTCTGCGACTCCTGTATGGTATATCCAGTGTTGGGGAAAACACATTACTGTGTTACTGTAATCACATTACTTTTTCCTGTAATGGAGTAAAGTAAGGCATCAGTAATCACATTACAGTTACTAGATAGGATGTCACTTGTGTTACATTCTTTAGCGTTTTTATCCTCTTTATTGACATGATATTGATCGAAAGATTCCCCTTCTCCTGACTTCAAGCCATGTCAGAAATATCAGAATTACGAGTAGAGCGCACATGAACGAGCCAACAAAGTGTGAAGTATGAAATGGAAAGTCGGAATTTAATGCTGTAGACTTTATCTTCATTAAAAACCTTCAAATAAAGATTTTGTGTCTGTCATTATTTAGACTACTTCTGCTCGTAATGTGGGTTTAGGTATACAATATTTATTGTAGTAGTCCTTTTTACTACCTGTTAAATCAATAGTATTCCTCTGTACAGTTCTTTGTTATTGCTTGTCTCATTCATTTGAATGCAGTGTTTCTTGACCACCATGACCATGACCATTTTTGTGTTTATCCAAATAGCTTTGAAAAGGTTTCATAAACCCAAGGGTTGTACAGTTTTCCCATCCTATACAGGACCAAGTGTCTTCAATTAAATTTAAAACATGCAAATCACCAAAATCTGGTTTCCACCTAACAGTGTGATGATAACCTGGTTCGGGATGTGCCCCGTTTAAAAGGAAGCCACCGTCATGGACTGAAAAGTCAGAGTGAAGTCCAAAGTTACCTCACTAACCATCTAATCTTCGTGAGACAGATCCCAGACCAGTCTGCTAGATCCCAACACATTCTGATCACAGTGTGTGCTGTATTAATATGTGTTTTTCCTTATCCAGATGTAAGGAGCAGCATGGTGTTTACCAAACTAATGGTCACGTGACAGCACTGAGAGTGTTTACTGGTATAAAGTATCAACAGGAGTGGGAGTGGTGCAGAGAATATAATTGGTGTGCAGACCCAAAGGTCCCACGTTAGATCTCCTCATGAAGGTTTTGCCAACAGTTTGGCTAACTGTGGTCCTAATCATTACTTTAAGCCTAGAATGCACAAACAGGGTCAAAACGATCCTGTTCGGCGGTTGCATTGCTATATTTTCTTAAGAGCACACAATAAAGCAAGCTTTAAAAAACAAGTGAAGCAACACCTAATTGCCCTATGCCTGTAACCACATTTTGTATATATATATATTTTTTTTCTTTTGGATAGGAATATCAATATGTATATAAATATGTTGGAAGATTTCACCTTGTATGTATATTCAGTACTTTTTTTAGTGCATATTAATATGTATGTATGTATGTGTATGTATGTGTGTATATATGTATGTATATGTGTGTATGTATGTATGTATATGTATGTGTATGTATATATAGTGTATAAGTATAAGTGTATAAGTATATATATATAAGTATCAGTGTATATGAAGAAGAATATGTATAGTAATATATTTGTGAGAAAAAATATTGTTAGTTATACTTTTCTGATTTTAATATAATTTGGTTGTTGTGTCTGTAAGTGTCTTATCTGTTGTCATGCTTTTATGTTTTGTGTGGACCCCAGGAAGAGTAGCTGATGTTCTGCATCATCTAATGGGGATCCTAATAAAATCTTAAACCCTAAGAAAAATATTTTATCATTGAATATTCAAGGTATTCCTTGTCTGTTGCCTTTTACTCCTTTAGTATATTTTATTACTTTTATTTTCATTTGATGTTCCATGTATTCTTTTACCCATATAAATGCTATGAGAAAATTGTTTCTATATTAGTGTCCCAAGTTTAAAATGACCCTCATTAATTTTAATGTAAAACACTTTAAAACACTCGATATATAGGGGTTAGTATCTGTAGTATACTTGGACAGTGACTCATGGCTATATTTACATATGTTCATAGGATGTGTGAGTAAGTTCAAGTTCAAGTTAATTTGTAAAGCACATTTAAAAACAACAACCAGTTCTGTACAACTATTAAAGAGCAACAGCAAGAACAGATGCAGACGGATGCAAAACAATCGATAGAGATAGACTTTAAACATAAGCAACAGAATCTTAAAATTGAAGTTCTTAAGCGAACTGGGAGCCAGTAAAGGGAAGCAAGTCCCGGGGCGATGTGGTCTCTTTTCTCAGAGCCAATCAAAGCCCAGCAGCAGCGTTCTGCATAAGGGAAATATGCCTGTGCAAAGTTTCATGTGTTTTGGACTTTGCCTCTCTGAGAGAGAGACAGTGGAATAAGCATTTCGTTTTGTCACTGACTTCCATTGTTTTTGAATACACTGATTCCTATGGGAGACATTTGCACTGCTGATACTAAAGCTGTGTGTGTGTGTGTGTGTGTGTGTACTCTTAACACTGTGTGAGGGTTGTCATGGGCTATTTTAAAATACTGCAACAGTTCAGAGAATCTTTCCACAAAAGCATATTTCCATCTTATCATTGGACCACAGCGTGTCAGGGCCCTCATTTATCAAGAGTGCGTAAGTACAAATATGTGTGTAAACCATGCGTACGACCATTTCTAAGCAAAGAGTCGGATTTATCAATTTGTACTTATGCACATTCTAAATTTTATTCGTAAGAGAGAATTTAGAACCTTTTCTACGCAATGTTGATAAATGAGGGCCCAGGACTTTATTCATGAAATGTACAAAAACTTTTTTGCCCTAGACTGCATTTTCTTCAATACTAAAACGCATGTTGCATCCACATAGAGCAGCCAATATAAGTGACCATAAGTTTCCTCAAAAATGTATTCATGGAGAAATCGCTGTTAAATTATACCTACTTACTGTAATTAATCTAATTGTACTTTCTTACTTACTTACTTACTTAGCCTACTTAGTTACTCTCCAACAAGTCTTTACTTACTTACTTACTTGTACCCACTAAAGAGTCCTTAGCAGTGTACCTGTAACAACCATTATGCAATCTAGTCAAAAAAATTTGCTTGTGAATAGCCCAGCTAGGGGCATTAGTCATTAATCTTTGTGTGTTGTCTCAGGCGTAAACCTAACCACAATAAACACTCCAGTGGTGAGTCTGAGTCAGTCAGGAGCAACAACAAGGGGCTTCTGCAGGACGTTATCAACTGAGACATATGGCTTATAGCTCTTCACTCCTCTTCAAACTCCCTCTTCAGCATTCAAGCAAACTGTCAATCTGTCGGCCGTTACATTCATCAACTGCTGGGAGAAAGTGTGTACAGCAATACTGTATTATTGTGTTTTAAAACAACAAGACGATTTTCAGAAGAGAATAGGAGCTCTTCTTGACTGTTGCATTTAATAGCTCAAGAAATTGGTAGAATTTCTGTAAGCTATATATGAAGGCCAATATAAACTCTACATACAATAGCTTTTAGATTTTTCACATTTAAAAAAAATACAAGAAGGATCATTGATGAATTAATTGCCAATGTTTTGCTGTTTAGAGATGTTTTCATTATTCCCTGCAAAATCAAAATACAAACGGTTTTCAGGAGTATTTTACCACAAAGATTAGAAAAGCAATTTGATTCAGTTGTTGTCTTTGTTATTCCCTTCTTATCTGTCTCTTTGCTCTTCCGTGTGCCTTGGCAGGAAATAGAGATGCTCAGCATTACATTACTGGCAGGGAAAACATAACCATTATCATGTTCTTAGATTACTAAAACCAGGCACATTGTATTGTGTGGCATTATTACTCAGGGGGATTGCTAGGAGTCCAAATACAGCCAGACCTGCAACAATATGATTATGTTCCTGCAATGCTGAAAAAGACCATTATCATATGCTCGCCACAGACTTACAAACTGAAAACACAGAGCATTTAACTCTAAGTGAATTACAGAATTTCTTGTCAAGCTGTTGATAAGGTTTGCACATTAGGCAAGACAATTGAGACACTCGAGAATACAAACACAAAAAGGAGCTGGCTAGCTGATAATTAGTAAACTAAAATTAGCTTCAGGAAACACAGATTGCCCTATGTTTATAGAATTTAAATCACATCACAAGACATTTCTGTCACAGCCTACTCGCTTAACATTACAACTTGTTTGTGCACACTGAATTTGCTTGTGTATTTTCTAATATCTGTGCAATAAGAAAGGTTTATTAATTAATATTCATTGATTTCACCATAACATGACATTCACTAAATGTAATTTTGAATGGTGTTTGTTCACCAAAACAAATGTTGGAACCACTGCCGCCTGTTAGAGTGAAAATGACACCCTACACATTTCCTACGATAACTTCAAGGAAACATTCAACTACTGTCAATTTTTATTTTTATTTACTGTGGTCAGCAATTGAAAAGCCAACAGTATCAACCTTTCAAAACAACTCTAAAAACCCAATATTTTAGTTGTTTGAAAAAGTTTTTTTGTCCAGGGCAAGATATGTAAGTTACCGATCTGTCTAGCTTAATATTGTAGATGTTCTCTTTCCTGTGTAGACAGACAGATAGACAGACAGACAGACAGACAGACAGACAGACAGACAGACAGACAGACAGATAGATAGATAGATAGATAGATAGATAGATAGATAGATAGATAGATAGATAGATAGATTGATAGATAGATAGATAGATAGATAGATAGATAGATAGATAGATAGGTGGGCGGTACAAGGCTAACTTGAAGCCTGGGAATAATCTTTTTACCATCTGTAAAGGAGGAGAGACAATGGCATTGACATTTTTTCCATGTGCGTCACAGAAGGAGTGTCATATCAGATCAGACTGTAATGCACTGCACACTGGTGTGAAACAGTAGACAACATACAGTAGAACCTTACTGTTTTTACTGCACTGCTGAATGAATGAGACTGTGAATCAACAGTGAACTGTGGACCCACGGCTGCAAAGTCAGTGATTTCACTTCATAAAGTCTCCAAAGTATAAGTGAATATTTTTTTCAGCATTTCATTTGACAGTGCTTACATTACCATTATTATTTCCAGATACTCATAAATTATGCTCACTAGAAATTTGCATTCCTAATGGCCCAAAATTATTTTTCTCCACTTTTCCTGTAAACATGCTATGCAGCCCTAGTGACTCATCCATCATTTGGGGTTCCAAATATTTGATTTGACAATTTGATTTGACAATTGATTTGATACTTTTAATTACCTAGAGCCTCTGTGCTGAGAGCTCTGTTTTTTTTCTTTTCTTTTTTTACACTGAATGTGCAAAATATTAGGAACACTTAACTGTTTTCGTGAATCCAGGTAGAGGCCATCATTCCCTTATTGATTGAAGCAGACGAGTTATAGAGAAGGATTTTAAAGCTTTGAGACGATTGAGATGTGGATTGTGCAAAAGGAACAGCAACTATATATCAGGCAGATGTGCCTAATAATGTGTACATTCAGTATATATATAGAAAGTTTTTGGCTGGACCGCAACAGCGGGGCCAGCCTTACAAACGCGAATGTCTGTCTCTGACTGAGTGACTGACTGACTGACTGAGTGATCAAGTTACACCATTGGTCGGCCGTGGCACGTGGCACATCATAGCGTCACAGAGCCAGAAATTTAAGTTTCGTTTTCTCCGCCGTCTAGTTTCTCCGCTGAGATCAGGAGCCCGTTTCTCCCACACAGTAAGCAGGCTGACCAATATCATGCATGTAAGCTGAAGCTAAAGTAGAATCTATACAATTATATCATATCACCGTTTATGTCGATGCATATGCGCGAGCTCAGTCCACCTAAAGTCCTCTGTTCTGTCGGGGGAGAGAGAGACACAAACAAGCATGGAGGTTTCATCACGCCGAGGGCTTATTGCCGACCTTCCCGAAGTTTCCCGGGGCCACGGTTCCGGCCAGTGCCACTAGCTGGGCGCCGATTTGTTCCCGATGATCCGGCCGAGATTTCGGCCGGGGTTCCGACGACGATGCGCCCCCGGTGTCCGGCGAACAGCGTTTTCGGCACCGACGGGTAACAGGTCGCCTGGCGCTTGGATCAACAGGATCAATGCGGGCCGTGGGTGGAGATGACAGCGGTGGAGAGAGAGACGGGACGCGCTGGAACGATCAGTATGGATGTATGAACTATTATTCTGTATTAGCAGTCTACAGCCAGGGGTTAAAGTGGGCCGGAACGATCCGGAACGGCGTTCCAGCACCTTCGATTAATAAGTAAATAAATCTGATTGGCAGTTTCATACATAATAATGACAAGCGAGTTCACAGGGCTGCCAACTCTCACGCATTGACCGAGAGAAAATTGACATTTTTCACACGCTCTCTACAAGTCTATTTTCTCACGCAGTGAAAAACAAATTCATAACTGATAACGTCGCAACGTGAAAAAAGGAAACTGACAGCAGGACAGACGAGACAGAGCAGCACAGCGCAGCAGAGTTTTATTCAGACCATCTGAATAGCGAGAAATATACACAAATTATTATATTATATTATTATATATATTATATTATTATTATATTATTATTATATTGTAATTTATTCCCATGCATGCTGCTCAGAGTAATCTCAGTCAGCAGCTCTTCAGCGTCTCTCCCTCTCCTCTCGCGCCGTGCGCACGCAGACAGGAGTGAGAGTAAGTTGCTATGGTTACGCGGACGCTCTGTGTCTGCCGCTCTGAAACTTTCTCATGATTCCCAATAATAGGTTTTTTAGGTTAGTATGCCTATGCAAGATCATGAATGTAAGCACCTCAATGCTGTTTCTTGACTTAATCCAAGAGGTTAGGTGGTGTAGAAATGCAGGAAATTTGTTTTAAATTACTATTTTTTTCTGAACCCCCCCCCCTCTGAAACAGGTTCCCCCACCTGCCAAATCCCACTTTCACCCCTGTCAACAGTGGAGTTAGTTACACCATTGGTCGGCCGTGGCACATGGCACACTCATACACGGTCCAGCCATATACTAGATTTTGACCCAGTCTTGTTTCAGTTCGTCTTCACCAGATTAGAAGCAGATTAAATTTACAGGACATGCTCCCAGTAAATTCTAACAAGCAAGGGCATAAAATCTATCTGACTACAGTCATTTTTCATCACTGCTTCTTCATTTTGACTGCTCCTATATCACACATTGTATAATCAGTTGCCCCCATTGAGCATTTGGCTATCACTGGATTCGGCCCCAGCCTTTTTCTCACTCCAAAGGAAAGACTGGCATGGTTTGACAGATTCTGCCACTAAGGGATTCTGAGGTCAAAAAAGGAGGTTTGGATATTTGGATATTTGGAACATATTTGCAAATTCCCCATCACATTAAACATAGGCTGTGAGGTATTGTATTTGAATTGTGCTGTACCTTTATCTAAGTGCATGAGATAGTGATTTCTTTACTGGTCTACAAAACTGAGTGAACCTACCAAGCAAATCCCTCATGTCATGTGTATGATTGTATGAGAGGCTGCAAGACTGACCAAGCCTCAAGCCAGTGCTCATCTCCAAGGTGATCTATCTCGTCAGCTTTTTTTGAAAGTAGAGTACAAAAGACCTCCAGGAATCTGAGTCTGTGAGACTTGGAGGTATGGCTACACAAACTTGGTTAGCTCTGTCACCACTGACGTGATGAAGACAAGATTAATCTTGAGTTGCAAGCCGAGTTTCCCTTGAGGTGAACTTGTATGAGCTTCCCATCTATTGAAGTGAAGAAGGTGATTGATGGCAAATATTATCCCATTGATCTGCTCTGCACAGGTACACTGGGGAATGTAGGATGAAGCTGTCTATAGTGCGGCAGTACCTCAGCTCAATGTTGCAACAATGTGTGATTGGGAACGAGATGCCACATTACATACAGCGGTTTTCTTGCAATATAGCCAAAGCTGGAGGCCAGGTTTTATGTCACAATGGCCCCCTTTCCACTGAGGGCCAAACCTGGTACTTGAACTTAGTTCCAGAGTTCCTGACCCCTTTCCACTGGGTTGGCCTGGGCCAAAACAGGGCTAGTCCAGGAACTCAAATCCCATTACTTGGCCCTTCCAGATCCTCAGAGCCAAAGCTGTTAGCCCTGATGCTTATACATCATCACATTCTATATTTTTTCAAATAGGGGGTGTTGCTTAGTAATGTTTGTAACTGAGTGCAGCCATTCCTACATTAATGAGCATCTACCTTTTAGAAACTAGGTATGTTAATTCTTAAATCTGCATTACTTTCAGCTGCTATCTTAGGAAAAAATTACGTGTTGCTACATTGCTACAAATTAGACTGTTAAGAGTTGAAGTGCCATATTGATCAGTGCAAGTGGGCGTGGTCTATCACATATTTGCTCATAACTCAAGATGTCTTTGAGCAATCCTGATTAAACTCACTGGAGACATCCTGCACTATCTCCTGAACATAGCAACAGGAACAGCCGTGAACAGCAACCGCTCGTTGCTGCTCACAGCTTTAATTTTGGCCAATTGAGCTGCTTCCTTCTGTTGAGCGCAAAAAGGTTTGAACCCTCAAATTGCCACTTGCGGCTATATTTTTCTATGTGTTTTTCTATGAGTAGCAAGATGTATGTTTTTTTTCTAAGATAGCAGCTGGAAGTAATGCAGATTTAAGAATTAACATACCTAGTTTCTAAAAGGTAGATACTCATTAATGTAGGGATGGCTGCACTCAGTTATAGACATTACTAAGCAACATCCCCTATTTGAAAAAAATATAGAATGTGATAATGTATAAGCATCAGGGCTAACAGCTTTGGCCCTGAGGATTTGGAAGGCCCAAGTAGTGGGGCTTGAGTTCCTGGACTAGCCCTGTTTTGGCCTAGGCCAACCCAGTGGAAAGGGGTTAGGAACTCTGGAACTAAGTTCAAGCACCAGTTTTGGCCCTCAGTGGAAAGGGGGCTAGTATCAACAGTTTACCACCAATGACATTCACAGAGATGAAGTGTAAAAGTTCAATTAGTTAACCCAATCGATGACAGTGTTTGATGCTATTAAAGAATCGTGTTTCTTAGTGGCCTACTGTAATGAGAATAGAATGGAATTATAATTGAAATGTTTTACACTCTCAGCATTTTAATTTGTTTAATCCATTTGTGAATTGTGTCTTTTATAAGCAACAAACGCCTGTCACAATAAGAAGAGGGACTGTATGTAGCAACATTTGTATTGCTGTCATGTTGTAAATATCTTATAATAATGATAAACCAGAGAGAGACCGACTCAGACTGAGCTGAGGTTTTCCAAATAAATTTAAAAACGTGTGTAGAAAATTTACCCACTAAATAATTCAGTTTTTTTGGTATCAGTGTAAACTATCTGCATAGGGATTTAGTATTGGTCCTTCATGAGCAGTGCTCTTGCTCATCACCTGCTGTTTTGCTTTGTTTTTATCTCTAAGGTATAATGCTATATGGAGATAATAATAACATGCTACAACAGTTTTAAATCTGCATTGTTACAAAACATTTTATTACTGAAACACATTGCCAAGTTTTAGTTTCAGACTCAGAGAAGAAAAGACTATATACTGATTCGGTGATTGTGGTGTGTGTTTCACATATGAATCTTATATATATTCACAGATTTCCTAAGGGCAAAAAAGACACCAAAAGAAAGGCAATGAAAGAAGTTAGATACACTGAATGACTCTATTCTTCAATATTTCTTTACTTCTGGATTTGTTTCAAAAATGTTTCTTTTATTAATGTCTGTGAGAGCTTAGTTTTATTGTGTTCCTCTATTTCCTTTGAGATATCTGTGCCCTTTTCCTTCAATACTTAGAAAGCAGGGTATAGCGTCTTGTTAGCTTCGGGAGACATGACATATGAGTCAATACTTGATTGAATCAACAAGGTGAGGGCAACAGAATTTGACCTGTGAGTCACAAATAAGTCCAGGGTCCCGACAAAATTGTGCAAAAAACTCTGACCCCCCATCTGTTGACAAGAGCAAAAATGCAGTTTGTATTCTTATCATGTTCACCAAGATGTGTGCAGAATAACTTGTCAAGTCTCTTCCGTCCAAAGTAGCCCTGCTGGCTCACAGTCCTCTGATGAATCAATAGAAAAATGCTGCGTTAGTTGAGAAAAGTCACTCTTGATTATCTCAAATTGTGAGGTTGTGGCATTACGACCTTTGCAAGCTGTTACTTCTTTAAATTATTATATTTCCCCCGAACAGCTGATTTATGAAATGTCCCACTGATACGATGGCGCAGTCTCATTTCATTTAAGTGTCTTGTAGTGAAGTGGCTCATCGACCTTCAAACTACGTTGTCATAGGGCCTCTTTTTCATGTCAGGTACAGAAACTTCTTCAAATGAATTACATGAATTAATTATATTGCACAGATTATTTATTTTCAATTTGAGCTTCTTGTAGATGTGTATTTGCCTGAACCTAAACTAATTTTAATTGTGATGTTAATTGTGATGTTTTTTGTGTAATTAAGGGCTCTTATGTAATTCCACTGTGCATTCATGTGGTAAAATAGTGAAGTTCTTATCCTTCATTCATCATTAAATCTGTCTCAGTCACTGGAGTACATGTGACCTTGTCTATTGCCGCCTACTCTAACAAACAGTATCTTCAGAAATTGTAGAAAGTAGACAGAGAATTCCAAAGGTGCATTGTTTTAACAGAAACGAACATACCATCATTTTGAGGCCACCATTTTTCTGGTCCTTAGTATTACTTATTAATTTGATCTACAGGTGCTACCATGCAAGCAAAGATAATGCTTGCACAATGTTTCTAATTTGCAAAGGAAATGAGCAACAATTTGCTGTCTGCAAAGAAAATACAGGGTACAATATCATTTATTGTCATGAAGGAAATTTAGGGTGCAGGATCAGTGCAGAAAACAGAGTGCATTATACACAACAGTGGACCTTCACCAGTCAATATCATTCAATTATAAGTGCGGTCAGTCTAGTAATGTCAACTCAGAATTTGAGGCGTTGATACACTCAGCAATGTACAGCATGTTTTAAACAAACATTCCTAAGGGTTGGAAAAGAAGCAAATAGTCATCACCCAGGCAGGGAGGAGATTGGCATGTGAAAGAGTGAAGAATGCCAACCACATCTCAACATGAGCTAAATAAGGCAAGATTAGAACGTAGAATATACCTGCTCCAACTGTGGGTGGTGATATGCATCTTTTATACTTCAGTTTGACATTAAACTCTGAGAAACTCTGAGTAAATAATATGACCTAGACTTAAAATGACTTTCATTAAAATTCATGTATCTGTCATCGGAGACAACTGTTATCCCAAGAGGTTTGCACATTCAAGCTATTCAAGGAAAGTGCCATGTAAAGCCTTGAGAAAGTTCTCAATTCATAGTTAATACTCAGAATTATTAAAAAAAAATAAATGTTAGTAATTCTTATCAGTCCAAAGGTCATTTTACAGGACCTGACCATTTGTGTGGTCCACACTCTTTTGTGGAACATTTACATGTCCAAGGTTGTATAATTTCTTATGACTTTATTAGAGCAACAAAACAGCAAAACAAATCATTTCCAAGATGTCACAAGGCATTGTGGGGTCGGATCAATGCGAAGGAGACAGCAGAAAGTAGAAAATGCACAAAAAACTGTATGGCTTAAACTGGCATTTGACACTTTACTGCTTTTACCAATACACAGGATCTTATGTAACTATCCCTTGTTAAACTGGGATGCAAGCCTAGAAACTTGCCTGGATATTATTGAAAAGAGGCTGGGTGAGTGTGGGTACGTTACCCCGTCCTTTAATATCTTTTAGCATGGAAACATGTGACCTAGCCAGCGTGATAATGTTAGTTAACCATTTAATGCACACAGCAAGCTAACCAGCCACAGTTCAAGCTAGATTTCCATTCAGTCATCAGTACAAACCAATATCCTGTATCATAAATTCATAAAAAGTTAGCTGGTCTGTTTGCTAAAGTTTATAGGAGTTGGGATGATAATACTTCATGCAGTGGGGGGGACCCTGGGACCCTCACATTGATGACTTATGTGGTTTTGATAGTGAATGTCCCATATCACAAACAAACTGAATGAATGATGACGTGGCATATGAATTTGGCCAAGCGCCATTTCCTATTGCAAATGAATGTATTGACTCAACTCACATTGGCAAGAATGCGAAAAGACAATAAATTGTTAAACTGAAGATCCAGATTCAATCGAGGCTGTCAGACGCAACAACCTCTTCCTCCATTCACATGATCTCCTGGGTGTGTGTTACGCGCCCCGTGCATCCAAGCTGCGTATAAGGATTGCACAATTGGGAAGGACAATCAGAAACAGCTTAACTCTATTCATATACATTTATTATTTTTTATTTATTTTCTGAACTCAGCCACATAATTTCTCTAATGTCTCTGAGTTGTTTGCCGCTTTCATCCTGGTGCAGCCGGACCGGCTGGAGGCTTGTTTATGCTTCAATCAGCAGCTTGGCCCACTGTTTCTCCTCCACCATTCAGAACACGGCTTCACTTTGCCATTGTAACGGATTATGACATCATCGGATGGAGCTCTGCTCTACCAATCAGAGCCTGTCTCAGCTGCACTGATGACATCACAATCAGAATTCTGACGTGTTTGGTCACAGCAGCTCAGAGTATAAAAAGCCCTGCTTGAGGTCTTCAGCTTCATACCTTACCACACTGTGTGGTAAGGTATCCTCCCCTGGGTGTTGGTACAGCTGTTGCTTGGACTGTGGCAAGGGGCTCTCTTTGGGAACCTTTTTGGGGAAATAAGGACCGTGTAGACCGTGTAGGTCCTCATTTCAGAACAGTAGCTATTGGATGCTTGATGGACTAGGAAATGAGGACTAGAATGGCAGTTAGAATGGCGAAGCAAAGCCATGTTCATTAAAGAGCTGGTGGTTGGTACAACGAGGCATGGTTTGCGTCCCGCTAAAGCCAACCTGCCAGCCGCTCCAAAGGTGTGGTCTGGCGGTTAGTGATGGCGGTTCGTTGAAGAGCTGGTGGTTGGTACGAAGAGAAGCGGTTTGGTTGCGGTTGAAGCGTGGTTTGCCTCGCATTCAAGACAGCCAGACCAAATGGTGGTCTGGCGGTCGCGGTCACCATTTGGACTGGCTGGCTTCAGCTGGAGGCGAACTGCGCCTCAACCGTGAGTGCCAGACCACAGTTTGGACTGGCTGGCAGGCTTGCTTCAGCGGGAGGCGAACCATGTCTCTTCGTACCAACCACCAGCTCTTCAACAAACCACCATCACTAACCGCCAGACCACACCTTTGGAGCGGCTGGCAGGTTGGCTCCAACGGGACGCAAACCGCACCTCTTCGTACCAACCACTAGCTCTTCAACAAACCGCGTTCACTAGCCGCCACAACACCTGGTGCAAACTATCAAAATTAACTAGAAAAACATGACTTCACTTCACCATTCTAACCACCATTCTAGTCCTCATTTCTCTCAGAAACACATTTCAGTGAACTATTAACTTAATATAAGAGAAAGTTTCCAAACACGCCCATCAAGCATCCAATAGCTACTGTTCTGAAATGAGGACCTACACGGTCTACACGGTCCTTATTTCCCCAGAATGGTTCCCAAAGAGAGCCTCTTGCCGCAGTCCAAGCAACAGCTGTACCAACACCCAGGGGAGGATACCTTACCACACAGAGTGTGTGTAAGGTATGAAGCTGAAGACCTCAAGCAGGGCTTTTTATGCCCTGAGCTGCTGTGACCAAACACGTCAGAATTCGGATTGTGATGTCATCAGTGCAGCTGAGACAGGCTCTGATTGGTAGAGCAGAGTCCAGCTCCATCCAGTGATGTCATAATCGGTTACAATGGCGAAGTGAAGCCGTGTTCTGATTGGTGGAGGAGAAACAGTGGGCCAAGCTGCCGATTGAATGCCAAAAATGAGTTTGGATTATTTGAAATGATATTTAGCCTATTACCTAGAACTTTATTTCTATCTGGAGTAGGATTGTAGATGCATGCATTTACAAGTCAAACTTTTTAAGACTAATGTATGTAAAATAAGTCAAAATGTATATGCAATTGGATGTCACATGCTTCTTAGGTGTGTGTGTGTGTGTGTGTGTGTGCATGCGCGTGTGTAATATAGGCCTAAATGTTGTCTAACACCCTTGAAGCATAAACACTATTTTCTGAACTCAGCCACATCATTTCTCTAATTTCTCTGAGTTGTTTGCCACTTTCATCCCGGTGCAGCTGTCCATGTAGTCCATTTTGTCCAACAATGTCTGATAGGAAATAATTCTGACAGACATAAGTCTGACAGCCTCGATTGAATCTGGATCTTCAGTTTAACAATTTATTGTCTTTTCGCGTTCTTGCCAATGTAAGTTGAGTCATTACATTCATTTGCAATAGGAAATGGCGCTCTGCCAAATTCCTATGCCACGTCATCATTCATTCAGTTTGTTTGTGGTATGGGACATTCACTATCGAAACCACATATGTCATCAATGTGAGGGTCCCCCCCCAATGTTTTAGACACAATTACGCCACTGGTAGTAAGTAGCTCACCAGGGAATATAGTCCTGTTAGTCCCTCAGTCAAGCAGCCTCCATCCATGTCTGTAGGGTAAAAGACAACCTCTTTTCTATGTTCAGATGGTACTTTTGATAGAATTGTGGTAGTTTTAACGACAATAATACAAAAGGAACCTACTAAGTCTATTCTTTCGCTAACCTAGCCCCTGGTTTTATATAAAGTACTTAAGATAAACAAACAAATCTTTTCCTTATGCTAGGAATATCTGCTCATTCTTTATACCAAGAACAGGAATTCCTATAACTTCCTGATTAAAGTGTTAAATAGTGAATGTGGCTACAAATCCTACAGCATCCAACTTCCACAGGACGTATCCTGTTCGTATACCTAATCTACATCACAGTGAGCTCTACAAAGTTTGCAGTCCGTTCAATGTTGGACCAGAATATGAGGTCAGGATTTAGGTTTGTGTTGACTATCTCTATTAAGACTAAGTTCTTGAACTAGAGCTGGTCACATTTTCCCAATCACTGCCCTTGCTGCCCCCCCAGCTGCCCAAACCTGTAATAATTGTCCCATTGGATCAGTCTCTTCCCATTCGTTGGTTAAAGAATGATTTCAACAAATATTATTCGGCCGAAACACCAATGAAAAACTGTTGCACGAATGGTTCAAACTTTAGCCCCGCCCACAAAGGCGCCGATTGGTTTTTTTCTTGATCGTTTTCCGATCGAGAAATCGCCTTTGAATAGAGCATCACCAGACTCTCTGAATCGCTCAACCAAATCTGAAGAGTGGGCGGGGCGCGATTCAGGAGTCTGGAACCAGGCTAGTCCGTTACGCACATCTCAGATACCACTGATGGGATTTTGATGACAGAGGTATCTCAAGGCCCAAACTCAATCCCCTTCACATGCAGCGCTACACTGCTAAGGCATGGTGGGAGTCCAAGACATTTTTTTAATATTTGAACAAACCATACGGTGTCTTTACTTTTCTCTGGGTATCTGGGGCTGATATCCCAGCTGCAGACACTTGTCTCATGACACTCACTTCTCTATATATCCTAAGCCTCATATCACATCCAGCCTTAAGTCATGAATCTTTCTCCTGATATCCTGTATACTCACTTTATACTTATTTTATTACTTTGTGTTCAAGATGGAAAAAGGACTTGTTTTGCGAGTGGTAACAGGGATTTATTTATTTATGTTTTTTCTGTAAAATAATCATTGTACTTCTTGTGATTTGAACCTGTAGCTGTTCTCGAGTGTAGCCTACATCTTCATTGAAATTCATTGTGGATGGTAAGATCAACATGTAATCAGTGCAGTACATGGCGTCCTTGAATGCATTGCCTCTCATCAATGGTCATTGTCTATAAATGAAACAAGCCAGCAGGCAGACCAGAGAATAGATTGTTTATGGATGAGTTATTTCCTCCCTGTTGTATATCATATAATATAATATAAAACAATTAAATCATATATAATTTAAATAATATATATGATAATTCAAGTGAGATCATCTGTGAGTCCCATTGTGTTTTGAACAATAGAGGATATTGACTGTGCATTAGTTACATTCACATTGCCAATAAATCATCTTTTAACAGTTTCAAATACAGACTTAGGACCGGTCTGATGAACTGAACTACTCAAAGTTTTCCCTCAGTAACTCAACACACACATTCTCTCTCTCTCTCTCTCTCTCTCTCTCTCTCTCTCTCTCTCTCTCTCTCTCTCTCTCTCTCTCTCTCTCTCTCTCTCTCTCTCTCTCTCTCTCTCTCTCTCTCTCTCTCTCTCTCTCTCCCACTCACACCCTCCCACTCACTACAGCACTCTCACTTCCCCTGTGACTTTCTTTTTTCTATAAGGCTATTTATATGATGCATCTTGTTATTCTTCTACAGTTTTCCCCAGTGATCTGTTGATTATTTTATCAAATTCAGTGATGTCCTTGCTTGTTTTTTTGTTTATTGTGTTTTGGCTTTGTTTATTTCTTTTGTTTGTTTTTGATGTTTTAATAACCCATTTTTATCTCACCTGCACAAATTGATCTTGTTTTCTTTATTGAGTTTTTAATAATTATATATTCTATTACTGTGTTTTACTGTGTTTTCTTACATGTGTTTTATCACCATGCAAATTAACTAAACTCAACGAGGCAACAGTAAACACGTCCTCTCCCACTAGTGATGAAGTGCCCCTCATGGCCAATCAGTAACAAATATGTCACCTTGTTTTGATTTGTAATTGTAGCGTTGGAGCACACTTGAAATTGCTGGAGGGCTGCGGTGAGATGCAATATTTCCCCAAGTTTCATCAAATTCCAATCAGTGGTGTCTGAGATATTACATGTGACACATGGACAAATGAATGAACAAATGACACAGAGCTCCCCTTGGGCTGATCTGTGTAATTTTAAAAATGACAAAATGCAATGGTGAGATACATCATTCCTCAAAGTTTCATCAAAATCAGATCAGTGGTATCTGAGATATCATGTGTGACACATGGGCAAACAAATCAATGATGTAGCGCCCCTCTTGGGCACTACATCATTGATTTGTTTGCCCATGTGTTTCAAAATTGCCCAATCAGTGCAATTTTTGAAAATGCTGAAATGCAGTGGTGAGATGCATCATGCCCCCAAGTTTCATCAAAATCCAAGTTGCATCATTCCCCCAAGTTTTATTTAAATCTGTCAGTGGTGTCTGACATATTGTGCTTGACACATGGATAAACATATAAACGATGTAGCGCCCCCCTTAGCCAATTGGTATAGTTTTGAAAGCGGCAAAATGGTAAGATGCATCATTCTCCTAAGTTTTGTCAAAATCTGATCAGTGGTGTCTGAGATATCGCATGTGACAAACAAACAAACATACTGATTTCATCACTGGGGAAAACTAAACTACACTCTAACTTTGAATCAAACATGACATCTCACTCCTGTAAATCAATTTTTATCGCTCAGCATGGAAGGACATGAAGGTCTGGAAATGGAAATCTGGAACACAGGAAATCATTCATGCCGCCCTCATCATCCACAGCAGCTCAAACTTCGTAATCCATCTTTAATCAAAACCTTAAAATCCTCCCCCTCCCCCGCCTCTTCATAGATTTGCCGTTAAATTTGCCCAAGGCTCTTGTGTGGGTTAATGATGTTAGGCTACACGGTCCTTGTGAAGCTTGTGAAGAGCCCTCCCTGTCAGTCATTTTGGCATTTGCGTCACTGTTGGGTCCATGTTGTTTTCTGAACATTAAATAAACTGAGGTTTGGACAGGAGAGGCTATTACCAAAAGACAATAATGAATAGATTCAGGTGTGTTTACTCCTGGATAATATGGGTGAGGCAGAACTGGTCAGATAGAACCGTCCGTACTGATCAATCTCTCTTTATCAACAAGGTTTTCTTTTCAGAAATACTTCTCTTCAGTGCTTAATTTGTGCAGGATACCTGCATTCCAGTACCTATTTGCGTGGACCCGGCACCTGGTGGCATGAAACATTTTTTTTTTTTGTCTGCCATGTAATACTCCCAATAGTTGACTCCTCGTTCCTTTCCCCTCCCTTCCAAAAACCTAACTGTGGCATTTCCATATGAAGACAGGTGATTACCCTATTAGAAAGTAGCAACAAGTGCATGGTAATCACTTCACACATGAGTGAGCTGCTCTGCAGAGTGTGTTATGGTAGACTTCAGACAGCGTCATGACTAAAACTTGAATTTGCTGTCCATATGTCCGCTGTGTGGACTATTTTGGAAAATTAGACAAGGTAAGCATGATTTTTTTTGTTTTTAAACATGTTAGCATATTCTGTAATCTATTAGGTCTCTGCTGGGACAATCAAAATTCATATTTGCATTGATGAGAAATTTTTTGGAGTGCGGACCTGTCCCACAGTTAAATATGTGGGCAATTGCGCATGTTATGTTGAGTGTCCAGAAATAATTGGTAATAACATGAGAATTGGTTGACGTGAAGGGCTGTAAGCCACATCACTGTGGGCATTTCAAAACCAGCGCGGTCCAGCTGAGTGTTGCATTTAGGTCGACTTCTAGCTGCACCACGACACGTTTTATTGCATTATTCGCTGACATTGTTTCCTACATTCAAAATCGATATCCTATGAAAGTATTTGTATTGAATATTGATGCGTAACTACTCGAACCAGAATTTCTCTGGTAAACGGTTTAAGCCATTGCAGTTTCCTTTATGTATGATTAGGATGTCTCATAGTAACCCATGTGGTCATTTTTTTGTTGTGCACAGTGCAGTTATATCTTTAGTCTACTACTTGAAGGTCAGGTTTGTAAAAATGAGCATTATGTAGCCTATGCAATAATCAAATATTGTTATAGGTCCCCAGTAGTCGGAGCTCTAAGGTCATATAGTCGGTCATTTAGTAATGTTCAGGCTGTTAGGTTTACAGTAAGCTATATGGCTGCAATGAGCACCACCGTGCCTCCAGTGCGCTTGTTGTCTTGATATGTTCTGGAACCTTTTCCCTCCACACTGACTCACGGGAACACCGACCACTTGGTGTTCCGGGACCTCATCATTTACAATTAAGCACTGCTTCTCTTGAACCTAATAAGGTTGGAAATATTAGAGTGGCAAAGAAGAGTTATATAGCACTTAACAGATTGTCTACTGAATGTTACTGAATGCCTGACATGCCACATCAGAGATGTTAATTCTCCATTTCGGTGTAGGCTACTTGTCGAGAGCAAAATAGCAAGGCACCAAAACTGCAGCAACTCCTTACTCAACACTCAGCACCAACTCAGAACAACAGCACAAGGCAATGGATGATCTTCACAGCCTTCAATGGCAGATCTTTTAACATTAAGAAATATTTATTAACAATTTTAATTAAAGTTTATTATTCAAGCTATTCACATTCAGTGTTCACTCTACTTTTGTCAGATATCAGTGTGTGCGTCATCATTAAAATTAAACAAGAAATGGCGATTGAATAGTGTGCAGATGAGTGGGATTGATTTCTGTTACAAATTTATTTTCCAAAAACCCCAGATTTGATTTGTGTGTGTGATGATGATGTGAGATGGCACAGACCAAACCCTGTTTTTTCTTTCGCTGAATTTCAAAGGTAAGCTATTAAAGAGAGAGGAGCTCAAGCTTTTCTTGTGGCCTCTGGTCATTTGAAGCTGTGTATTTTCTACCAGACTGTAGTGGCCTTTTGGTTTTTCTGTCAGCGCCATGGTCATACGGCAAATTAAGATCAGTCAAGCAACAGACACTTCACTCTACACCTGCACACTATCAACTTTCATCATGGTGTGCAGCACTTGAGGAAATCACAAATCTCATCTTGTCTTATTTATTAATATCTAATTAATAACAGGAAGTAAAAGTTGTGTTATTTTGAAAATTAAACCTCAAAGCCACACGAGGTAAAATTTTTAGATAAAAAATACACCTGTCTTATCACAAAATGGTGCTGCAACACAGAAGAGCATCCCATCCCAGAGGCTGTAGATTTGCCCTATTTGTCCAAATGAAAATCTGGTGTCAAGTTTGTTTACTGGCTGGAAATCCTCTCTACACACAGGGAGTGACAAATTAAACACTTATTAAGAGTGAAATACAAGACCAGCAAGTGAGTGCTCCCTCTAGAGAAAGCTGGACTCACCAACGATGGCTGAACCTCGTCACCACCTCCACCACCACCAGTGAACTAAGAAGGATACATTTTGGTCAGACGAGTGTGCAGTTCACTGACATCACGTTACATAATTTCTGGGTTTTGAAGTCTTCAGAATTCTAATTGTTACCTCTTGCTGCCATTTGGGGTCACCAACATGTGGGTGAAGTCAGATATTTTGCGACATCCGGCATATTGGGACAAATATGATGTGGGGTATTTAATGATAGTGTGAGCTTAGTCTTAAATTGTTGCTGCAAGGGGTAATTGATATGCAAAACTGATTTTGATTGGTCTGAGGTCACAGTTGTGGGCAGGGCTAAACCTTAAAGTACTGGCTGATTAGAGGAAGCACATGGTGAGTGCTCTGCACAAAGATCCACCAAATGAAAATCCTACTAAAGCCATAGAAGTTTGATACCAATTTGCAAAGCTGTTTCATCATGATGTTATACATTTGTTCAGGTTCTTTGATTTATGTTTTACCCATTTCATCCTTCTTTATTTCTTTCTTTCTTTCTTTCTTTCTTTCTTTCTTTCGCTCTTTCTTTGTTTCGTCTGCCTTTTGCTCTTTCACTCTTTCACTCTTTTTTAATGTAATTTTAAATAGTCGTGGTGTGTGGCCCTGATCAAGTTGGCTTAGGAGGATTTTTATGTATTTCTTCTATTTTATGTGAAGCACATTGGATTTGCCTTATGTATGAAATGTACTATATAAATAAAGTTTGCCTTGCCTTGCCTTGCCTTGCCTTGCCTTGCCTTGCCTTGTCTTGCATTGCATTGCCTTGTCTTGCATTGCATTGCCTTGTTGATTGGCATTTGGGGTAGAACAGGTGCATTGTTCCTTGCATTTAATCAAAATCTGTGTTTTTGTCACTGTCCATATTTTTCTGAAGGTGTGAGCAAAAATGGGACAGTTGTATTCATGTAAAATGGGACACTCTTACATTTGAAACTCAACTTTGAACCTTCATTTGTTCTACATTTTCATTCATGACATTGAAAATGTTATTATAAACATGTTGTAGCATTATGTTGTCCTTAATTTTGGCAAATTTGATAAAAGACGCCTATCCGCATGTTGTCGCTGGAACACTGGAACACACAACTATCACTGTAACATGGACCTGCATGTGTGGCTCATAGAAGTTCCCTATGAACACACACATACACACACACACACACACACACACACACACACTCACTTCACTCTGAGATTTCTATTTTCGTTTAAAGCCCTCATTATATGGACTTACAAATGCAGTAAGAAAAAATAGGCAAAAATATCTTAAGGGTCATACAGGTTTCAACAACAGGTTCAACACGACAACTGAGATTAACATATGACAACATGACATTTTTTGGATCCCGCTTGCTCCCTGTAGTGTAGCACAAACCACTGGTGCCTCTGCCCCATACTGTGTAAAATGATAAAAAAGTTTTGCCAAAAATGAAATGACGACATTATCATTACTGTAATACAATTCTACTGCTATTGCCACTGCTACTACTAGGTATAATGAGCTGGAACATTTTGTCACAGAACTGAGTCTACACAGAATGAATTCCACTATTCAATATCCTCCCTGTAGCCTACTTTTTTCTTAAAGCAATACCAGCCAAGCTAGGATGAATTTCTGTATGCTGTAGCAATGCCCCCATGATAAATGAGATATTTCTTTGTACATAGGTTTTGGTTCAATAGAGTCAGCAATAAGACTCCCTGTGATGGGGATTTACCGAGATCAATGGCTTTGTCATTTGATGTTTATGCAACACAGCATATCTGCTCCAGGTCACTAATGAGTATTCCACTGCAAATATCTACTGTAAACGTGTATCTGTCAATGCCATTCTGCCAGTGCCAGTGTTTACAGGTTCAGCAGCCATGGCCTGTTCACTGTGAGATTCAGAATGACATCTGCGCAATGAGCAGAGAGAGATTTTGTGAGGACAGCTTTTAATTTGCCTGTACAACAGAGGAGGAGATTAATTACCTGCCCTTGATCTCCTCATGACAGACTCATAAAACTTGCACTCATTAGAAATCTATAAGGCTCTGTTGTTCAGTCTAGCCAGGTCAAAAAGAAAAATGAACCACTTAAAAGTTATGGTCCACCAATTTTAACAGCCGACTGATCGGTTTTGCCTTGAAGTAATAAAAGTTAATTTGGCAGTGTATAATGAGATGCATAATAAAACAGGAGTGGTTCACATACAGTAGCCTATATTGAAATGTTACGACACCATCATTGTAATACTATATTGGTATTGCTGCATTATCCAGATAAGATGGACCATTTATCTGCAGTAAATGTTACAGATTTTCTTTTTTTATCGAAGCAGTGTTTGCATAATAGAGTTTGAGTAATGCACTAGAGATTAACTGAACGATGAATAATAAGAACATGAAATATCTTCCATTCCAATAAATTCAATTTTTTAACAAATTCTGACCAATGTTGCTTAATTGATATAATCCCCCATGCACTTTTATCTTTCAAATTCCTAATAATTACTTTCATAAAAATCACTGTCTTGGCAGTGGCCATGGAGTAAGAAATGAGCTTGTGATAGTTACAAGGAATGTTAAATCCGATCAAATCCCCAATTAAACAAAGGAGGGCAATGGTTGGACATTATATCCTATTTAAGTGATTTAATTTCAGTGTGATATTCTTGCAAACTTTTTGGATGGGCAGAAGGCACAATATTGTTTTTTATCAAGGGGGTTCACAATATTATTCTTCACAAGGCTTGCAGCTGTTACCCTACTATTGCTGTGGCTGTAGGATACTGTTCACTTCTAAACACATAATTGAGAATCAACCAGTGATTCTGAAATTTGAAACAGGAGAGTTTTGAAATTGGACGATAGTTGTTTTATTCATTGATATCACCACCCACCACCCATGTTGCCCCTGCACCCACAGGTGCAAGGGCAACATTTTCTGAAAGGGTAATTTATGGCCTGTCCTGTGGCTCAGCTGGATGAGATGTCTACCATGTAAATGCAATGTCTTGGGTTCACAATCGACATGCAACCTTTTTTTTTTTGCTTGTCACACCACTTCCCGCATACACTCTCCCATCTTTTCTGTCTCTTTTCACTGTGAACTGCCTTAGAAAGCAGAAATGCCATAAGAATAATCTTTAAAAGAGCAATTCCCCAGAAATGCTAGGAGGGTCCGGGGGCATGTTCTTCACAAAGAAGTCTTCTTTTAAAAAGTCATTTCTGGTGAGTTTTGTACAGTGGCATGTACCTACCCTTTCAAAGGAGAAATGCAATATATTTGCATTTCTGACCTCTTACCGAGATTAATATGTAACCCAATCTAAAGCTTACAGGTATAAAATAAAATGCAATATGAAATTGAGGAACTTTGAAATACCAAATAGGACCCGTTTCTTTGTCTAGTAAGAGAGCTTCCATTTCCATTTTCCAGAAAGAAAAACTGTTTCCATATTAAAAGCAGAAAGCAGTCAACCAGTATTTGTATTTCTAGATTGTCACTTGGTTTCGCTAGTGTCGGTATTCAGTAATTAACATTTTCACCTCCACCCACACTGTTCTATCAATACGAGTCAATGCTCAACTCTTTTTTCCCTTAAGAATTCCAGGTGAATCTGAACTAGGCTGTTGATAGTGAAGAGACATTTACAAAATCACTTTATTGACAGTTGGCATGCTACTTTAAAAATATGCCCCATAGTTAAACCAAAAGTAATCATACAATTAATGGTGTAAAAACTTAGATGACCTCAGTAATGAATGCCGCCGTTCTCCGAGCATGATTTTTGATTTTTATTCCCGTAGAAGCTTTGAATGGCTGTAATCAATTTCTCATCCATTTTGCACTTGCCAGGTGGACCTATTGTTCATGGAATGAAATCAGATGGGCAGGGAAACAAGGAAGCGCAAAAATCTGATTGGCTGTTGACAACCAATGATGAAAAGTTCAGCCGTGGCGAATTTTTCACAGCTTACAATGTTGTTGACCATCCACACATCTGTTTTCCCGATTGTTCAGCTCTAAAGGAAATTGGACTTGCAGTAACTTGTTGACCATGTTTCTTGCAGTGTGAACGCACAGTTCGGCTTAAACTAAAGTATGCTGTAAGTCTAAAAGAGAAGGTAATGTCTGCCTGCTAAAGCAGTTAAAGCAGTGACATCATCAGCGGACAGCCTGTCAAATAAAGTAGGTGCAATTTAGAATAACATGTAATTATCTGGATATTTTCTCAAGTGCACACAGCATTTAAATACTAGCTGGAACCTTCATCCATGCATCCAACAGTTTATACTGTAAATGCCACAAAACTTTATATAATTGCTAACTGACTGTACATTTTCAAATAAAGCGGTGGTTGTACAAATTAATGTTTAGCCACATAACATTAAAATCACAATTTTCTCATTATGCTCTATTAAGGCTGAAATGGCTTAGTTTGGTGAAGCCTTTTCCAATCTCTAATCTGATGAAAAATGTGCAGTTGTGGTTGTCGTTTTGACGTCCGCTTGCTAGGACAGTGATACTTGTTTATGCATCACCTAAAGCAATCAAATATAACAAAAATGAAAGGAACGTTTATTCAACAAATGAATACATTGCAAATATACTGTACACATCTTACACAACTTGCAGAAGAAAAACAATATCATGCAAACAAATACTGTTAACCACAAAGTTTCTTTAAGAAAACATAAATTTTGTTTCTTTTTAACTCACCAGGATTGCATTAGAAAATTAGAAAAAAAAAATCTTTTGTGAATTCCAAGGATTTCTGTCTCAATGTACAGTCACAAAAAAAAAAAAAAATCAATACAATTCACAACATACTACAATACTTGCTCACTTCACAAATGAGACAATGAGAGTAGGTCTATCTCTCTGCAACACACAATATAGATCGTGTCTCTTGGGCATTGTAATCACAGCAGTCAATTAACACTTCACCAAAAGGCTGTGCTGGATGATTTACTGAAAAAGGTACATTCACTAAACATAATCCCATAGCACTTTAGTTCAAAGCCTTTCATGGTCAGTACTGATCATGTTATATAACATTCATGTTTGCTACAAAACAAAATCACAATCATTTACATTGCACATAAAGCATTACAAATCATATTTTTTCAAACAACTCATAGCAATTTCAAATCAATAAACAATGAACGGCAGAAGCACTTCTGGCAAAAAATAAAACCAACAGAGACATCATTACCAAAGACATCATTACATTTTACAGCACTTGAGCAAATAACAAATTATCAAATATATTTCTTTGACAGTAGACATCTTTATCTGCTGATACAGACAGCGGCATTTTTTAATGGTTGTATGTTGTCTTGACCACAGGGAATGAAGACATGATACCATGACACGTGTGTGTGTGTGTGTGTGTGTGTGTGTGTGTGTGTGTGTGTGTGGGTGGAGGGGGGTATTGGTTAGATTAGTGCTGTACATGTATCTGATGTAGTGGTCTGTATTGTTTTTTTGAGTTGCATCACTTTTAAGTGCACTATCTTGTATGTTTTATAAGATTAAGTAAAAACATATATTGAAATAAAAAGAGAAACAGATTCTTGTGACAGAAGAACACTCATGGTGCTCTCCGCGGGTCGTAATATGTCAAAGTAAATCATTAGACTGTCAATCATCTCTAGCAACAGACAGACTAGGCTGAGCAGCACACTGAATAAGGGCAGAGGTGCTTTTTGCTTGGATTCCTCTAAACCATTATATTCTGCTTACTAGGCTGATTTGCCTTGGGTCACCCTGTGCGCTGGTGTTGCCAACTGAAAGATAGTTTCTCCCTGGTTCCTGTCCCTCTTCTAGGTTTGCGTTGTGGCTGCAGACGGTCTGCCTCTGCGGGGACAGACGCGCCATATGGAAAGACGAGTGCCTCAAAGAGCCTGTGAGGGATGTGTTGTTTTCCAGCTCAGTCCGTATGTTTGTTCTTCGATAGCATCTCTTAAGACCGTGGTGAAAATGAATGGTGAATAGGCCGTAAGTGATGGGGTCTAGACAGGCGTTGAAGAGGCCAAAGATAAACAGCATGTGAGTCAATGAATGGGAGACGGTCTCCTCCATTTTCTCAGGGAACAGCCAATACCACAGACCCAGCAGATAGTACGGGGTCCAGCAGATGATGAATGATGTCACGATAACGATGCTCATCTTCAGAGTCCTCATCCGAGCTTTGGGAATGTTGTTGTGGGAGCGGCGGAGATGCACCTCTCTAGACAGCACTAGAACAGAGATAAACACTTTCTTCACCACACGCCGCTCAAATACTGTCACAGAGGCATGCAAAACCGTATTATGACCGCATGACGCTGAGAAAAGAAGAGACTTACGGTTGCTGCGAGCCATGCGGCTGGATATCTCAATGAGGATTCGCGTGTAACAGAAGATCATGATGACCAGAGGGAGCAGGAAGAGGCACACAAAGGTGAACATGTTATAGAGCGTCTCCTGCCAGTGCTTGACAAAACTCCCATGAGTCGTGCACTGGGTAAAATTCTCAGGAACTGTGATGGTCACATTGTGAAATATAAACATCTGTATGAAAACAAAAGCATAGTTATAATTAGCTATGACTCTAAATCACATTGACAGTCATAATTTATGGATGTTACGGCAAACTGGAGTGTGCCGTAATTGCTGAATCACAAAGTACAAAATTTAAACCAGGATTAGTCATGACAATCAAGTCTTATGTTGATCCAGCAGAGGAATACTGTCTTATTAGATCCGGATACTGGAAGTAGCTAGACAGAAAATTGGATTAGGATTTGCACTATTCTAAAACTTGGATGTATATCATCTTACTAACTGAGAAGACATCCAAATAGCCTTTTTCACTAGAATTATGAATCTGGATAATGAATTGCTTGATGACAGGGGCATAAATCCCAGGGGGGCATCACAGGCCCTGTAAATACAAAATGGGCCCCCTGGCATTCAGATGTGAATTACTGATGAGTGTAGTTTGTAAAGCATCTGTACTATCTTGCAATTTCAAACTATGTATCATGGGCATGTTTTCTTGTCATTGCATCAACATACAGGGCCCTATTTAAACGATCCATAGTGCATGGTCTAAAGCGCATGGCGCAAGTGCATTTACGGCGTGGCCAAATCCACTTTTGCTAGTTAAACTGTGCATAATTTGGGCGCAAAGTAAGGCGCACGGCGCAAAGGGGTTGTACTTAGTCTCTTAATTAATCATAGGTGTGTTTTGGGCGTAACATGAATTAAACCAATCAGAGTGTCATCTCCCATTCCCTTTAAAAGCCAGGTGCGCTTGCACCTTGGCGCATTGCTACTTAAATGGCGGATTCGGCAAGTTGGAGAAACGAACGTCCAAAAAGCATCTATATGTCATTATAGGCTGACATGGTGTGAATTAGTCTCAAGTAGCCTAAGTGCATTACAGTCTTTTAGACCCAGTTTGTTACAATTAAATCCGACAAATTCAAGGTGTTAGGCATTTGGACTGGATGTCTCAAAGTAATAAATACTGATGCGTTATGACGCACAGGGCGCATTGGAGACGCCAGGCGCAGCGTCCTCTACAGCCTCCTCTTCACCGCGGTCTCACACTGTCTGATCCCCCGAGTCAGAAAACAAGAATACAGAACTTGTCTATGGGTTTTTTATTCACATCGAATTAATGTGAAATGTTGAGTGCGTGGTTACGTTCACTCTTTCCAAAAACAAAAGGCACATTTACGATACCTGGGTCAGGAAGATGAAATAACCGCTGAAATAACAGTGCTATGTTTCTATAGGGTACATCAAATATGTATGTAGGCTATTGACCAATCAAGGGCGATGTGTGTGTGTGTCGGATAGGCCTATGTTGTGCATCGGGTGAAGGTAAGATGCCTTTGCAGTTTATTTTCATGACTTTTTGCTAGGCTGTGCTTACTGTGTTATTTTTCTTGGTTGTAGGTTGCGTATTTAGCAATTGGCAATGTGTGATGATGGTTAACGGGACAGGCATTTGGGACAGGCATTTGGAATTGCGTAATGGTGAGAGGGACACATAGTTTTTGGCATTTGGCGTTGCGTAATGGTAAAAGCATATGGCAATTTGGCAACAAAACGCATGTCAGGAACGAAGTAAAGTGCAAATTTTTATAGTAGATGATCCTATTTTTCTATTTTGCATGGTAACGTTGTGTGTGTGTGTTTGAGAGAGAGAGAGAGAGAGAGAGAACTGATGTTGTGGGTCATTGTGTGGCAATAACAATAGGCATCATATTATAATTAGTTTTTGAGTTTGTATAACACAACAGATGTAGGCGCATCTTACTATCTGAATACTGCGCCCTTTAAATAGCAGGAAAATACTGCGGCATTGACTTTAGACCAGGTTTTTGTTGGTCAATGGCGCAATCGCTTTCCGCTGCCTCAAGATAGCAATGCACCAGCAATGCGCCTGACCACACTTCATTTTAAGACCAACACACCCATGGGCGCAAAGATGGGCGCAAGTACATTTGCTATTTAAACAACGTAGGAGCTGGGCGTGAAAATGACAACTGCGTCGGTCGGAAACTAGCAATGACACTTGCGCTGTGCTTTGCACCGCTTTGCACCGGGTGTAAAATAGGGCCCACAGTTGCAATTATCAAACCGTATCACAATATTTCATTGAATAAATGTAATTTATTAATAATTTTCTATTCACTAAAGTGTGATAGTGTACAATAAGTACTCATTATTCATGAAATTGAATTTCATTCAGTCCATTTTGTGATGTGGGTAGGTTGGGATACGGGGGGCTTGCTGGGGTACAGGGGGCCCATAGCAATTCTTGCACCCGGGCCCCTTGTGAACCTCTTACACCCCTGCTTGATGGATACAATCAGAATGAGTTAAAATCAAACTGGGGACCCAGACCTCACTGGCAAAAACATACAGGGGCTTTCAGTATTTCCTACCCTGTGAAAAAAAGACTATTTGCATGTTGTACAGCTGGATGTGTCCTTGCCATTTTGAGGAGAAAGAACAGGGACAGTGTCTAATAGATGTATGTGTTTTTATAAATAAAAATTCTACAGTTATTAATTTTCATTGGAAACAATTCAGCTGCGTCAATGCAAGAAGAAACTGCAAAAAGAAAATATGTGTCATCTAGCCTCACAAAATGCTGCATTCATGCTGGGTAGTGTACCCGCTCAATCCTCTGTTGAAGCAAAGGTCATTGTACAGAAACGTCAGTAATTGCAATTCTTACCATCAAATGAAGAAAGCCCCAATGGAAAGCATATTCCCAGTGTTTCTGAAGCTTATCTTATATTAATTTGGTGTCTAACTGGGTTTTGGTAAAAAAAACAAAAAACTCTAATTGAGTAATTCAGTGTTCAGTCAACATTTTAAGAATTCTCCCATGATATTTATGTCATCATTGCCTTTCCCAGGCCCACATATGAAAACAGGAGGAAAATAGGTTTAATCTGTAACCATAATAAACAGTTGTGAGTTGTGAGGTTAAAGCAATGTATCACCTTCACCTTCACCTTGCATGTTCTTAATACTAAATATTACTTTTAAATACTTTTTTGTGGCAGGGCCTTAAGCTCAGATCAGTATCATGATGTGTTGAAGAGACTGTGTGTTGAACCCCAGGGCTGTAAATCTCAAGGGAGAGACTCAAACTACAAAGCTAAAAAACAAGTTGAATTTCAGGCAAAACCTGGCAGCCTCTGAGGTGAGAAAATAGAAACAGTAGTAACATTACTACTTGGTATTTATTTTTATCAAGACATTTGGATAATCTGTTTTTGTAAAGCTGTCAACTTTCAAGTCCTCTGGACTGTTTAATACGTTTAATTCGTCAAACATATTCTCTTTATATGTGAGCAGCAGTAGAACCATAGCATCTTGAAAGTCACAGCTCATATTTTACCACAGGACATACATTTCAATTATGTTTTTTTACTGCTGACCAAGGCATTGATTTATTTATTTTTTTGATTGTCGGCATCTAATGGCAAAAAGCTATCAAACTTTGCAGTGCACTCCTACAAAACTGTTCTCAATGTGTGCTTGTTGTGTGCTTTCTGCATACAGTATGTAACAAGTTTAATGCATATGCTCCAGTGCATTTAAATTAATCTCAATATATGTCTTCCATTTTTAATGTTCAGAACAGCACTGTTGGGTGAACTCATCCTGACCAAGCTGGAAGGCTGTCGTGTGTAGGCCTACTTTTATGACTCCAAATACAGGGGTTAGACAAAATAACAGAAACACCACATGAAAAAGAACTTTAACTTTGATATAACTAAATCACACTCACAAAGGCAGCTACAAAAGTGAGTCACATGACATCCAAGACCAGTTAGCAGCATGTGTCACCTTTAAAAGAAGTCTGTCAATCGCCACTTTTATATGTGAATTTTCAAAGCAACATGAGGCAACTAACAGAGTTCCAAAGACACCAAATAGCCAGTGTCTGAACTACAGGTGCATCAGCCACAAAGATGAGTGAGTTGAGTTATTTGTTGTGGCAATCATGACAACACATGCCAAACGCCATGAATCAGCAAAGAGTAACAGCGGTTGCAAGTCAAAGCTCACTGACTGGGTTAGACAGTACACTTCGCAGTTGCTCAACACCACAAAACTATGGACCCAAAACTCACCAGAGAATTGAATCAACACTTCTGTGAGAGAGTCTCAACAAAAACTACATTGTAAGACTCACAAAGCTGGTATTTATGGCAGAGCTGCCATTTGGAAACTGCTTGTATCCAAGGCCAACACACAAAGATAACTTGATGGGAGCGTAAAACCTGAATCTATGAGCAATGGAAAAATGAATATACTTTGAGTCAAAGGATGCCTGCAACTCACAATGTCGCTGTTGAAACCTGCTGGTGAATCTGAAATGGTATGGGCAGCTATTCTGTGGGTGTCATCAGATCCGATGATTTCTCTGCATGGTCATACAATGCCCAAAGAATATGAGGCCATGTTACAGGACCAGATGCACCCTGTGGTGTAAACAATGTTCCCTCATGATGTTCCCATTACTCCAAGATGATAATGCCTCAAAACACACTGCTAAACACATTCAAGAGTGGTTTCATGAACACCAGGATGAAGTGAAACGTCTTCCTTGGCCTCTGAGATCCACAAACCTAAACTTCATTGAATCTTTATGGGAAATTCTGGAGTGCGAAGTAGATTCCCACCTTCTTCATTCCTCAAAGACCTGGAAGCTTTCCTTCTTGAAGAAAAGTCCAACTACACACAGTTCAGGATCTGCATGCTTTCAATTCTGGAGTTGTTCTGAAGGCAAAGGGTGGCTCTACTCCTTATTAGGTACTTGGTACACATTTCTGTTAGTTTGTACACCCCCTGTGTGTCTAATATGAAAGACCATTGAGTCAATGAGCCCGGCCAGGACAGCATGCAGCACCCACTCAGAAATCCAATTTGATTACTGAGAACAGCTGCCTCATTTGTGCTCAGCATAAGGCCCAGTCAAGGACTGTTCTGAATTTTTCATACATAATGTGCTGTTTAAGGCCACACAGACCGTAGCCTTGTGATTGGTCTGGAGCGTAGCCACATTAAAAAAACCTACCATTATGTCCCATATTTTGTTAACAAACACTTTCAATAAGTTTAGAAATGGAATACAGTAAATCAAGAGTTTGGCAACCCTTTCGTTCTTAGAATAAAACTTAAATTAATTCAGTTGAGCCCAAGACATTATGCCATAAAGAAAACAAAAACTTCCAAAAACTCCATCGCAAACTCCAAAATTCAGATTCAGTGAGAGTGATGGGTTTTTCATATTACACAAAAGGTTTTTTACCTTGATAACTGGAATGGCATTTTGTAACAGACTTAACAGATAATTGGATTAACTCTTTTCAACATAATGGGTGCACTAGTTTCTGTGGGGTAAAATGCAGTCATGGTGTTTAAGGCTGCTCTCTTTTGATATTGTACTTAATGTAGGCTATATTTACATAATGAATAAATTGAATGCCATCTATATCCAGACTGTACCTGGTGGTTAAGAGATATCTGAACAAGTTTTATTCCTAGGCTTTTAATAAAAGGCCACTAAACAGTGATGTGAAAGTTGCACAGCCAACAGCTTAAGCCATGTTTTATGTAGTAATATGAGTAGAGTAGGACCATAAGGTACACTGATGTGGAAAGTCCCTTTGATGTTGAAACCCAGAGGGGGGAGAACACCTCTTTTAAAAGTCATCCTTACCTGAGGGAGAGAGAGGATCACACTCATCGTCCAAGCCACAGTCAACATGATTTTGCTTTTCCTTTTGGCCTCGCTGATGCCCAAAGGATTCAGGATAGCAGACTGTCTATCCAGGCTAATGACTACAGTTACAAAAGCGCAGGAGTACATCGCGACCAGTTTCATGAACATTAGCACCCTACAGGCGACGTCTCCTGCTTGCCACTGAACCGTGATGTTCCACACGGCATCGACGGGCATGACAATGAAAGTCACCAACAGGTCTGCCACCGTGAGGTTCATTATGAGTATCCTGACGTGGGACTTGCGCTTGCCACCGTTGCCGGCCGCCCACAGCACAATCAAGTTGCATACAGCCGACACCGCGCAGAGAGAGAAGGTGATAATGACTCTGACTTTGGCTGCTGTGGAGAAAGTGGGCAGCTGCAGCGCGTCTCCATTTGTGCTCTTGTTGCAGAGTGAGGTGGGTCCCTCGCAGCTGCCATTCACTGTTTGATCCGTCATCTGATGGAACATAATGAACACAGGAGTCTGAGGCTGTCACTTGTATCCAGGGAGCACGAGATTGGCAATGCTCCTGACTCCTATTCTCTGTCTTTTTTCTCCATCTGTTTTTCCACTGGAACTTCAACTGCTAATTAAGCTGTGGGAACACAATCTGGGGAATAGAAAAAGGGTTTAAGCCTTGATTTGACACGAATATCTGTGTAAGTGGAAACACTAGAGTTTCAAATAGCCCAAAAGAAACAGTGGAATCTTTAATTGACACTAATGTGGTTGTGGTTTATATGCATGGCTCGTTTTTTTTTCATGGCTGTCAGCGGCTCCTTTCTCACACCGTATGTTCTGCATGCGGTAGAAAAAAACGTGATGTGGTTACAGTGACTCCTGTATACCTATCGATTAAACAGATAACTGGAAAACACTGATACATGCAAATGTAGGCTACTTGGCAAAATAGCTCTGAATACAGCACTGATTTATTCACTTGACTGTACAGTGATTTTTCACCGGACACCACCAAATTAAGGCAATCACAAAGTAATCACAAATGCAGTGAATAGATTCATGGCATGGAAAAAATAGCCTAATATAGATCATCAAGGATATAGAAGACATCCCTCGAGAAATTGTATCGCTAAAATACACTGGTACAAACATAGGCTAAACAATATTAATTATTATAATTAAAGAAAAAACTTGGTCATCCGTCATGCACCAGTAGGCTACAGTTTATTGCTGAACTTCTAAATCGGTTTGTTAATTTGTCACGGAGATGACAATCATAATTGGGCAATTGCCTAATTCTTGTCCCAGAGGAAAAGAAAAACAAGATGAGTCACCAAACTGTAATATCAAAATGTTGTCAGTTATCGACGCAGATTAAAAAAAATAGCTTACCTGCAATTAGGAAGTGGGGCTGAACGTGAGCTCTAATGGGCTTTCACTGAAAGTATTTCTACTGCAATTCAGGTGCCAGTCCGGCAGATCTAGCGTCACTGCAGCTGTTGCTTCCCTCCGCTTCATTCCTCCGCTCTGACGCGCAGAAATGATTGGCAGCAACTGACGATGCTCCGAGCCACAGTATCAATATGTGGGGTCCGTCTAAATCGGGGATTCCCAATACTTTTTCAAGGCAAAGACCCCTTAATCCCTGCGTGGAAATCTGTTAAGCCACACATCGTAAGGGTTTCTCCTAAGGAACCGCACCTGAGGAGATTATTAGATATGATTTAGTTCAGAATTTATAGCTGGGGAAATAACCGCTAGGGAAACCGCTGATCACAATGGTAGTCACTCTTGTATTCTGCTCTATCATCGGGAAGACTTCCAGTAGTAAACAAAAAAATATTAAAATGTAGTTACTTTACTTGGGGACCCCCGGAGCATTCACAAGTGCACAGCCAATCATTTCTCTCTCTCTCTCTCTCTCTCTCTCTCTCTCTCTCTCTCTCTCTCTCTCTCTCTCTCTCGTCTTGTTTTCTCTCATGACTGCCTTCCTTTGAATTGACCAGAAGCTGCAAGATATTTCACACAACACTGGAATGACAACAAAGAGGTGTCTAATTCTTTCCTAGTGGTTTAGGAATTAAAAAGCTTCTAGTAGAATTGCTGTTTTGCATTGAGAGCTTACACGCCAGTTATTTGCAGATAGTAATCAATAGGGGAAAGGGAAACAAATTCAACTAGAAACTGTGTCTAAGTGTGATGAGTACTTGGGCACAGTCAATCAAAAGCAGCAACATAATGATACCCTTTAGGCTAATGTAACACTTGCCCAATCGTTCGGCCCCAGCAAGGAAGGCACACAATTACCAGTTTTTCTCCGTTGGACGTTGTTTATTTCTTTACACCTGAGGAGGGTAATTCTCCTCGATCTGTCATTGGCAAATCAGCTTTTACAGTCTTTTATTTAATTTACTACTTTAAAAACAGTGGCATAGACCTCCACATTAATTGCCTTGAGTCACGCAACCCTCAGGACCCAACCTTCTCCAGTGAGGACCTCAGCCCCCAGCGCAACTGCACCACTGCCTTCGGTCCCACTTCTGGCGTCCCCCCACCTGTAGCCAATACGCCCAATCCTGTCGCGGGCTGCAGGCTCCCCCCAAACAACGCGATGAGGACCCCGGCTCACGCCAAACAATGAGAGAGACAGCCCCCACCAAAAGGCGCTCTCTGGCTTTAACACTTCCTGCCTACGTAGCCTATACATGCTGATGCAGTACCGTAATGTACGCCCTATGGCGCCTTACACTCATCCCCCCAAGCAAAAAATCATCATCCCGATAATTGATACAGCTCAACTGTTGAGTGCCTGCAGGTTTCCCTACTTCCCTTCTAGGTTATCAGCCAACACAGATATAATGTCCCTCAGGGCCATCAACCAAAGGTGATTAGTCTGAGCCACTACCTGACCCTCTGACCCTATTCCCCGACCCTGGATGGTGGATTGCGGCAGGTGAAAGGGGTTGGAATGCTGCCTCGCTGTCTGCCTACTGGACCGATGCAGGGGTGCTGAGGATGGGTCCTGATTTCCAGCTTCTGACCCCTCCGACCCTGATGCACAGCTCAGCTCATGGGCGCTTAAGCCCTTGTCTGACCCACTGTCATCCATGTCACTTGGCTCCAGGGCAACAGCAGATGAATCCTGACCCGACCTCTCTTCTGAGGGCGGAGACTCCACCCGTGGGGCCCTGTGGACCCTCCCTCGCGCCCTCACCCCCTCTACCACAGACTCCTCTTCCTCAGCATCCGAGTTACTCACGTCCGCTTGCACATTCCGACTGCTTCCCGCTCTTTCTCGCTCCCTGGTTCGAGACACAGGGCTGTAGCTCCAATCGGTGCACATTCTTCGGAGGCTGCAATCCGTCCTCCGGAACGACAGTATACACAGCCCCCTCTGAGCCTGGGTGCGCTATGACTCTATGTGGGATCGGCATCCATAGATCCTGAATCTTGTGCCGTTCTTTGAAGCCATGATTTCTTCGGTACACCAGCTGTCCCACTTGCAAGGCGCTTTGTCTCGATGGAGGGCCATGATACTTCCTCCTAGCCTCTGCCTGCTGCTCCATCTGAATTCTTGCATTATGGTAGGCCGTCTGCAGTCGCAGCTGGTGCTCCTGAACCGAATCATCAACCGTCCCGAGAAAATCCTCGTCCCCTGCCCCAAACAGGATGTCAATCGGCAGGTGTGGAGACTGGCCAAACATCAATAAGTATGGTGTGTACCCGGTGCTGGAGTGTTCAGAGGTATTATAGGCAAAGATGACTTCAGGCAGATGCTCAACTCACCTCCTCTTCTTATTTGGGGGCAGGGTTCTAAGCAAGTTGTGGAGAGTCCTATTGAATCGCTCACACTGCCCATTACCCTGCGGATGGTATGGGGTCATCCGGCTCTGCTTAATGCCGTATAAAACACAGACGTTCTTGATTATCTCTGCCTCAAAGCACCTCCCTTGACCAGAATGGATCTTCTGTGGCACACCATACCTCTGAATCCGCTCCTTGACCAGGACCTTAGCTACAGTCACCGCCTTCTGATCTCTTGTGGGAACCCGCTACCGGGTTATGCAGCTAGTGATAGCAGCACATGACAGTACTCTCTCAAACCCTCCCCCTCTTTCTGTTTCCTATCAAAAAAAACACTTTTGCGCTCTAGTCAAAGACATTGGGTGGCCATATGTTTCCTCCAACACCTGCAACATTAGATAGGGGTCCCGTCTTATCTCACTCGCAGAATGTTTTATCTTCAGCTGTGCTTCACCCTCAAGATGGTCATAAATGTACGCAGCCTTCTCTCCCCTCTTGTATCGATTGTAGCTAACTGAATTCTCTAGCTCATCAAGCCAGTCATAAAAGGATAGAGTACCAAGTTTACCAGAAAACATCAAACACTTCTTTTCTTTAGGTATATACACAATCTCAAGTGAGGACAGTGAACCAGCCATCTCATCAGAGGGAATAGCTGAAGGGGCATGGGGGGCTCCCGTTGACAAGGCGGGATGGGATCTGCCAGGCGTAGGACTGCTTGGAGATGCTGCTCTGAGCTGACCTGCCAACAGTTCGTTTTGAGTGCGTTTTTCCATCCCCAACCTCTCCTCGAGGGCTTTAACCTGTTCCTGCAGCTCGTGGACAGACATCTTGAGACATCAGAAGATGGGTGGCAGCTCCCTGCAGTGTTGGTCTCAAAATGGCTGATGTCTTCTTACTATGCCACTGTTTTTTTCCCTTTCCTAATTTAGCTGACTTGCCAACTAGATCCTGTTTGTGACGCCAAAATGTAACACTTGCCAATAGTTTGGCCCCAGCAAGGAAGGCACACAATTACCAGTTTTTCTCCGTTGGACATTGTTTATTTCTTTACACCTGAGGAGGGTAATTCTCCTCGATCTGTCATTGGCAAATCAGCTTTTACAGTCTTTTATTTAGTTTACTACTTTAAAAACAGTGGCATAGACCTCTACATTAATTGCCTTGAGTCGCGCAACCCTCAGGACCCAACCTTCTCCAGTGAGGACCTCAGCCCCCAGCGCAACTGCACCACTGCCTTCCGTCCTACTGTACTTCTGGCGTCCCCCCACCTGTAGCCAATGCGCCCAATCCTGTTGCGGGCCGCAGGCTCCCCCCAAACAACGAGAAAAGGACGCCGGCTCACGCCAAACAATGAAAGTAGAGACAGCCCCCACCGAAAGGCGCTCTCTGGCTTTAATACTTCCCGCCTACGTAGCCTATACGTGCTGACGCAGTACCGTAATGTACGCCCTACGCCGCCTTACACTAATGAGAGTAAAAACTCCATACTTACAGAGCCAGTCACTGAATCAGATAATCTTCTCCTCCAGCATAATGACAGTTGTCTGGTGCACTACTTAACAGCTACACAGCACTATATGTCCACTCTTATTATCCCCATCAATGTTATTAACTCCCAGCATTACTCTCAGCCCACATACTGTACTTTTACATGGTAGGTGGTAAGTCCAGAAAAATGTTAAGACATTGTGCTGCACATAGGTTATATTCTCTATAGCAAGCTTTTAGTATGAAAGCAGTAGCCTATATTGGGTTTAGGATTTTACTGATAAGAGTGAGCAGTACTGCTTTTGTAGGATTCATACAAATGCAGTGTTCCTGCTAACCCGGTGAAAAAAAGGCCAAGGTCTGCTTTGACATATTTGGTAAGTAGGTCATGTCAGAGCCACTCAAGCCCTGTGCTCAAGTGTGTGATTGTGTGCCATATGGTATATATATCCCATTTTTACCCACATGGAGAATTACCTCATGATGACGGTCTAAAGTAGTAGGAAATGATGAATACTGTGAGTTCGCAATGGTTTTAAATGGAGAGCAGTTTGTAATGGGAACAGAGGGCGTTTCAATCATAGCAGGGTAATTCATTTTCATTGATCTCATGGCAGCAAGTCATATTACTGAGGGATATCTGCTGTGAAAAAAAACCCCAAGTGAGTTAAACTGTCTTAGATGACTCTTTTGTGGAATATTATTCTTCGAGTAAAATTCAGTAAATTGCCCTCTAGTCAGTGTGATGCCAACACTGAGGCAGGTAATTATCATTTAACATTAGAGAACCCAAAATGGATGCTGTCACTTGTCTCCCAGGATTTGGTGGGATTTGTGAATTAACCTCTCTCTCCATGCCATGAATTCATCCAGGATAGGCTCTGAAGTATTATATTCACACAGAGAGAGAGAGAGAGAGAGAGAGAGAGAGAGAGAGAGAGAGAGAGAGAGAGAGAGAGAGAGAGAGAGGAAAAGAGAGGGAGGGGAAGTGGAGAGAGCAAGAGAAATTATCCACAATTTCATGCATTTTACATTTTTTCATTCTCAATGAGCCAGTTCTTTCTGTCACAAATCTGTATGGTAAGCTTGAGTTCATCTCAAAGACAGAATGATCCTAGCCACAGGGCAGGGCATATATTATCAGTGCAATTTCAGTATTGCACCTAGCGTTACCAGTCAACAGACAGATAACATTTTGCTTCAAGGCAGTTGCCATTTCTCTCTATCTGTACGACTGTATACATCAGAGTCTTTTTAATTTTAAAAATAATTCCTATACATGTGGTTAAATATTGAAACTCTTAACCATGATGAACCAAGATGATATAAAGTAATGTGTTCACATTCCAGGTGCATTGTTGAAAAATATGTTATGGGATTATAGTATGTATGGTACTATTGTTACTGCATGTATAAATAAAGCAACAATAAAGATCTACAAGTACTGTTGTGTTATGTTGATAGACATTTTGTTGAAGGAAATAATTTCTGGTAGCGGTACTTTTGCAATATCCTTACTTTCATGCCATATTTCATGAATTGATCAACTCTAGTTCCACTTGTTCTACCTTCGGGCACTTATAGACTGCTGTCTCTGTGTACCTATTTTCAGGCATTATCTCCTTAAAAACGGCTTTTAAATACTCAATGTCTGGTGAGCTTAGGGAGAAGAAGAATCATTTTCTACAATTAACTAGAGAATTGCTGCAGAAGGATGCTGCAGACTCTGAAGTGGTATCATTTATCCATTCATCTTTGTGTTTAAGCCATGTTAACTTGTTGAAGAGGATTTAAATAGAACACAAATAATCTACATAAATTAGTCATTCATTATTCATGCATGTAATGTAATGTGTGATCCCTTCCTTATTGAATTATGGCAATGCTAACCTTGTGGCATGGGCATGGCAGCATCCTGCTGTTAAAATCCATTCACAGATGGATACATTGCTGCCATGAAGAAAGGCATCCGATTGGCAGTGATATTCAGATATAACTGTGGGATTTAAAGTTTGCTACAGTTTTATCAAGGGGCTAATAATGTGTGTAATAAATCCAAATCTCTCACCATTGTACCACCACCAGCAGCCTGCACTGTGGATACACTGCATGACGGATACATATACTCATATGATTCTCCATGCCCTCATCCTCAAATTAGCATGAAACAGCAGCATTTCATTAGACCCCAGTGGTTTTCTAATCCTCCACTGTCCAGTGTTTTCGCTCCTGCAGTTTCTTATCTTTTGGTGCAACAAGTGAAATTCTGTATGGTCATTGGTTGCCATACCCTATTCATGTTAAGGTGTACCATTGTGTATTAGATTAATGAGCTGTTTTCAACCACGATGCTGATAATGAATTTAAGGCAGCTTCTTTTTTTCTTTTTTTTTTGCCAAGTGTAACAGCATTACAATACAGCATTTTGGAATGAAACCATTCAGGTTATTGAACAGCTTTTCAGAAGGGAAAGATTTACTACGATCTAAATGAGTTCAGCCTTAAATTCTTACTGCCAGATGATCTTGCGAATTTACCTATATAAAGATGCAGTTAAACACCCTGCCTTTGCTCTATCAGCCTAAAACCTGGCCAACACTTCAAACCCATAACTGAACATTTCCAGTACACTCAAAGTGCAATTAATTTTTACATTTTCTATATTCAATGCATTGGCAAGGCTGCTAAAGGTGATAAGGGTACTAATAAGCCAGCTTCAGTGCTGCTCTGTAATAGACACAATCACCAAGACTTGAGGCTCTGATTGCGGAAAATCTTTCTGATTTTGAAATGGCCCCATTGAGTGTTAACATCTTTTCTGTAGTTGAATTATGCGCTTAAAACCTATAAAACAGGGCCCAGACTACTTAGAGAAAAGCCATTGTATCCATGGCATCCAGATCCAGGAATTGGTGTGAGTAATGCAGTGAACAGACAATGTGATGAATCTCAGCTAATGATCTGTCGGTTTCTGTCATAATAAGTTTGAAACCTCAAGATATTGAAGGCCATATGGTGCTTAGGCATGCTGGGGGCGGCGGTGTCTTATTTTCAAAGAAACACAGAATACTTTGAATACAGCAACCCACACAACAAACTACTCCAACACTGTACACTGTAGAACATCCTTCAGCCATGACACAAGGAATTTAATTTACGATTTGCCTTTCTTTACTTAATCTCTCATGCACCAAGGCCAAGCCTCTGATGAAAATAATGAAACAAAAAATGTGAATTAAAATTGCATGTTATAATGTTTGCTTTGCCACTTGCTCACTTGAAATCTTGGCCTTGATCATGAACTCCCTTGTATATTTAATTGGTATCCTTACGCAGAAAGATCACCTTTGCTTCAAGATAGAGAGAAAATATCGAATGAAATAACATCTAATAAGAGTTTCAAAAAAGGTTACTTTTTAAAATGATAACCCTTCTACACAATGGGTCATGATGTTTTTGCAACTGAATAGTTGAGCAACAAAACTATTCAGTTGAGCAACAAAACACAGCAACATCCATTATAACTATGGAAAATACAGGTACAGCACATGTGCCTTCACCAATAGGCCTACAAGGCTCAGTGGCGTTCAGAGACTTTCAGGGACAGAAGTGAAAAAATGAAAAAGGGCTTCCTCTGGAATGCTCTTGGGACTTTTGGGCATTCTCTCTTTGGAAAATATTTTTTTTATTTGAAAACACAATAATAAATGTATTACAAAAAAATAGTTAGCTAGTTAATAGCCAGATTTTGATGTCTCATTCCTTCAATACAATATACCATACCCATAAAAACAAAAATTCTCATAAGATGTTTTTATCATTAAATTATTAATTCTTGCTGCACCTATGTCTTATGTAATTATGTCTAATTAATGTAATTAATATGAAAGTAATTAAATAAAACAATGGCCTCATGATGTCTCAAAACTTGGATTTTTTCAAGACACCTTGTGACATCCTTGAGATGCATTTGAGACCTGTGAACTTTTATGATGCCCTATGACATGTGTTGCGTTGTATTAAGACATCTTCAATGATGTGTCTTAAATTAGATGATGGTGAGCACAGCCAGCTGTTGAACTGTGTGACTATGATTTTATCAGCTCTCCCAGGACTGTCATGGATCTGTGAGGACTCAAATGCAGACACAGGCGGAGGCAGGAATACAGTACAAAGTGGTTTAATTGGCAGGCAGTCTCGTAATCCAAACAGGCAGGAGGTCAAAACCAGAAAAGGCAAAAGTACCGAAACAACTGGCAGGGAAACAAAGTCAAGAACTGGCAGGATCAAACCAGGATAGCAAATTAACAGGCAGGTATAAAAAGTGCTGGAACAGACTAGGTACATCACTAGACGATCTGGCAGAGAACAAAGGGAAATGGACTGGTATAAATACACTACTGGACTAATGAGGGAATGAGGTGCAGCTGGGAAGGGTGGAGACAGGTGATGCAGGAGGCGGGAAGGTGAGTAGGCTGACATGAACAACCAGAGCCTGAATTGGAACTGGACTGGGATCTGAAAGACAAACATAAAACACAGAACAGACGAGAGGGAACTGGGAGTGGAAAACAAGACCAAGACAGACAACACAGAGAGAGAAAAAGAGCTCAAGGAGATGAGCTGGCTGGACTCCTGACAACTACTGGCCATGATGGTGGGCTGGCTATTGTTTGATCTCTTCTACTAGAAGCCTTGCTTATTATCATTATTATTATTATTATTATTATTATTATTATTATTATTATTATTATTATTATTATTATTATTATTATTATTATCATTATTATTATTATTATTATTAGAAGCCTTGCTGACAGAAGAGTTGAGGGCATAATAAATTGAATTACAGTTATCTAAATAATAGATGAATGAGGTAATGAATGCATGGATGACTTTTTCATGATTAGCCAGTGAGAGGAATGACTGTATTTTAGAAATATTTCTTCAATTATTATAACAAGAAGAGTTGATTTGGGTATCAAAGTTACAATCCGGGTCAAATATCACACCTAGACTTCTGGCAAAAGATTTGGCATTAGCAGACAGACTGCCAAGTATTTCAAGAATAAATTTAGTGGAGGTAAGAGGGCTAGATAAAAGTATTTTTGATTTACTGTCAATCAGCTGTACATTTTGTGATTGGCTTTTACCGGCATGTATAACTGAGTATCATCTGCATGGAATGAAATCTTATGTTTGTCTTGTTTATTTATATTTATTATTTATTTATTATGTTTATACGAATAATGTGAACTAGTAGAAGCATGTATAATGAAAATAAGATGGGCCCAGCATAGACTCTTGTGGCACACCAAATCTCACTAGCACTGACGATGACACAGTTGTTGTATGGTGATATTGATACCGGAGCAGACAAACAGACAGGAGTCGATCTGATAAATTGGTAAATGGACTGCATTTATATAGCGCTTTTATCCAAAGCGCTTTACAATATGCCTACATTCACCCATTCACACACACATTCATACACTGATGGCGGCAAGCTACCACGAAGGGTGCTGGTGCAACCATCGGGAGCAATTTGGGGTTCAGTATCTTGCCCGAGGACACTTCGACATGCAGACTGGAGGAGCCGGGGATCGAACCACCGACCTTCTGATTAGTGGACGACCCGCTCTACCTCCTGAGCCACAGCCGCCCCATTTGGTAGACATTTAGTGATGCATCATTGGAGAAGAACAACATGAACACCGTCAGTGATGTCAGTATCTCCTCGTACTGAGAGACCTGTGATCTATATAATGATCGGTTACGTACATGACAGATAAACGAGAAGACATGGTTCCTGCATGCCTCCACATGCCTGATAGCTGACATAACAATTGACGCTTGGAGCCGAATGGCCTTGTAGCAGTAACAGCAGGCACATCCTGAAACTGGGTCAACTTTGGTCAGCTAACAAGAACACAGTGTATACAATTTCAAACAGTTGAGAGAATTGTCTGTCAGAGAGATGAGAACAACTCAAGGGGAGTATCAGCAATACTCACATAGTTTTTGAGACACTGAATTGAAAGTTGGCTGCTAAAAGAAGACCGTTGGTGACTTTCAATAAGGCACTTTCAGACACAAATGGAAGCCTGACTGGAATTATTCAAACAAATCATTACTTCTCAAGTAGTCGGTTAGCTGAATATAGACAACTATCTGTAGTACTTTTAATATTGGAAGTTTAGAGGTGGGTCTATAATTGTTGGGAATTGATGGTTTGAGGCTAGGCTTTTTCAGAAGAAGCTGGACAAGTGCACATTTGAAATAAAATGGAACAGAGCCTGAGACCAGGGAGCTATTGATATATGGACAAACTATTTCCAAAACTTCCTTAAGCAATATTGTAGCCACTATATCTAGAGGGCAGGGAGAGGATTTCACATGAGATAGAATATCCTTGAGTGATTCAGTGGATATAGGGGCAAATGAATCTAGATTAGAATCTAAGTGGTTAGTAATAGACAGGTCATGGACAGGAGGAATAATTTGACCTCTGATATTTTCAGTTTTCTTAGTGAAAAAGAGCAGAACATTTTCACATTCCTCTGGTGAGTGGGTGGAATTAATGTTCAGAGGTTCAGTGGTGTTAAAAGGTAATCTTGGATTATGAGTGTCAGAGATCAAATTAGATTAAAAAAACTTTGCTCTTTTGTGTCTCTGATCACCAGTGTATCGTGTTTAAATCAGCTTTTCAAGCTGTCACAGAATACCAGTGCGCTCGGATCTTAAATGGCTAAAGCGGTTAAAGATTCTCCTCTGTTTGCAAATTCTGGTAATATTTTGTCTCCGCTATCCCACACAAATGATCTCTTAAATTGCTTCAGTGATCTTTGTTCTTCAGCCTTAGAAACCATTGCTCCAAAACTAAAAACTAGATCAAAATCTTTCAGTATATACCCTTGAATAAATGAAAGCATCCACTGCTAAAAGGGATTATAGAGGAGCTCAACGGAAGTAGAAAAGCACTAAGCTCCTGGTCCATTATGAGTAAATGAAGGAGATATTACTATCCTATAATCAAAAGATGCAAAAGCAAAATATTTCTCTGATCTAATCTCCACAAATCAGCACAATCCTAGGTTCTTATTTAGCACCACTGACTGCCTTGTGAATCGCCTTGTGAATCCCGCTCCTCCTTGTGTGGTTCTTCAAATGTTGACTGTGAAAAGTTTTTAACCTTCTTTTTAGACAAAATTGAGGGCATTAGGTCTAAGATTTCCAGCCCCATTCTCTTTACTGATGTATCCTGTCCTCATCTCGATGGACGATCTCTCATAAGGAACTAATGGACACCATTTCACATGAGACTGTCAGCCAGCCCCCTGACATCATCCCAGCCAAATTCCTTTTAGAACTTTTAGATACTGTAAGACCAACTTGCTCTCCATTGTCAACAGTTCTCTGTCCTCTGCTTGTGTCCCTAATTACTTTAAGACAGCTTGTGTTCAGCCTCTAAAAGAAAAAAAAGAAGAAATGGTATTGATTCTTCTGCTCTCAGTAATTATAGACCCATATCAAAATTACCCTTCATTTCTAAAACCCTGGAGAACATTGTATCAAGTCAACCCCAAGAAGTGTTGGAAAATTCCACCAGCAGCACAGCACTAACTGCGATTGTCAAGGTTGTAAACAATATCTTGATGAATGTGGATACTGTAGGCCATAGTATCCTCATTGACAGATTAAGGTAGTGGGTTGGTTTTTCAGGGACCATCTTAGATTGATTCTCGTCATACTTGACTGATAGGAAATTCCTTGTGGCCATTGATGGCTATGTCTCCTCGCAGTCTTTGATCACGTGTGGTGTGCCACAAGGCTCAATTCTAGGACAATATGAGTCTCCCCGTATATACTCCCTCTGGGTCACTTAATTAGGCAACAGCTTCTCTTAAATTGTTATGCTGATGATACCCAGCTGTACCTCTCAGTCAAACCAAGTGAACTAAATAAGTTGGCCATAGTTGTCACGGAGTGGATGCCAAAATGTTTTCACTGTAAAATTCAGACAAAACTGAACTCCTTGCAATCGGCCCTGAGCGCACATCCAGCCTAATTCGACCTGTCCTTTGCCCGCTAAATCAACTTATTAAGCCTGCCTATTATTATTATTACATATTAAGAACTTAGCAGTCCTATATGACCCAAGCCTTAATTTTGAGAAATACACTAAAAAGCTTGTTCAGTCATGCTTTTGTCATCTCAGAAACATTGCAAAAATTCTGTCTTGAATTTCTGCGAAACAGAGATTATACATGCTTTTTGTTTCATCTGTTTTACCTGCCTTAACCAAAAAGAGGTAGAATGGCTCCAGTGTGTTCAAAATGCTGCAGCAAGTCTCCAATTTTAGCATCTCTTCACTGGTTGCCAGGTCGTTTTATAATTGATTTTGACTGTTCCTGTGTCCAGGCTAAAGAAAAGGTGATCAGGCTTTTGCTGTCCAGGGTTCTGGGCTTTAGAATGACTTGCCTGAGGAACTCAGCCTGGCTGAATCAGTATCACCTTTTAAATCACTTCTTAAAACTTACTTTTATCATAAGTTCTTTCTGTTATCTTTGGATTTTTCACTTTTATCTTTGTTGCCTTGTCTGTTATTTATTTATTCTTTTTGTTTCATCTGTATGGCTTCTACTGGGTTACACCTCATTGTTGTGTCTCACTTATTGATCTTTGCCATTGTTCACTTATATTTTTCTTGGTTGTAAAGCACTTTATAACTTTGTTTTGAAAAGTTCTATATAAATAAAGATTATTATTAGTATTAGTATTAGTATTAATATTAGTATTAATATTAGTAAAAGAGACATTTCAGGACACACTGACTAGCAGCTATGTAATACAGAATGTAGTTTTTTGGTACTTTGGTGAAAATGATGTAATTTGAGTTATGAGTTTGGTGTAAGTTATCTGTATTAGACAGTCTTATTAAAGCTGCCTGGACACGCACTGAACCATTTTTACTGTAATATAATGCTTATTTCCCAGCATTAAAATATGATCCCACCCACAATAATACGAATGGGCTTGATAGTTAAAGACAGTGTATTTTCTTCATGTAAACATTTTGATAGCATGAGAAATGTGTTGCATTTCCCCATCTTTCCATATCAAAGAGTGTGATTAATCTGTACTTCATCAAAGCATAAAACAGTCTTTCTGTCCTTTGTGGCTGCCTGGTTTACACATCTGCTGTATAGAGACTAACGTTCAATATGCTTTCAAATTCCTCAGAGATCAAAAGGAAATCACAAGATCTAAACCCCTGGTGCTAATGGAGGATTTTGACATGGTGTGGTGTGTCATGTTTACCACTCTTATGGAGTGAATGGTTTTTCATGCAGGAATGGTGTTGAATCTCTATAGAAGGTCTCTATAGAACATCTCTAACAAGAAAGTAGGAGACCTCTACTGTTTTAGTGACTGAAGGTCGTAATATCTGAA
>NW_027279793.1:0-36559 GCF_046629955.1 Centroberyx affinis
CCCTTTGTGACGGCTTCATCGATGGCATTGATTCGAGCGCAGCAGGGAGGCCAGGAGAGGCGAGCGCGCACACATGGACCGAAGACATTGACGGCATACTTTATATTTATCTTGAACTTGTCCGTGTGTTGAAGGAAAAATATCTCGAAATCACCGAACGGTCTAATAGGAGGACAGCTTGGGGAAATGCAGTAATGTCAACAGTCTCTCCAGTGTTTTTTTACTCTGCAGGTTTTTCCCCTCAATAAGGTCATCATGTGGTAAACGACTTTGTGAATGTGCTGTGATCTTATTGCCGGAGGAAACCCAAGTTCCCCCGTGGGATAAACACATGCTTTTTCACTTGGACAGTTTCGAATTTGGCGTTTTTTTCTCGAGGTGTTTTTTTTTCTTTCTTTAGGGTGCTGTGTGGTCCAACGCCCGCTTTTAGGTTTGAACGCAGCGTTTGTTTTTAGCGAGTCTCGTGAAAAAATATTTGTTTACCGGCTGAACTTTCTCTTCGAACGTTTTCTGACATTTTTCACAATTCTGAATATATTCTCAGAGCTCCTTTTCTCCTCTGTCTAGGCTCAGGCTGGATAGTGCAGTCTCAGTGTGAGGGGCTGTGTTGAAGGGCATCGCCATCACTGTCATCTTCACTATTATCATCATCATTACATCATCATCATTATCATCAACATCAGTCAAATTATTGTTGCTGTTCTTCTTCCTCTTGTGGTTCTTCTTCTTCCTCTTTTTCTTCTTTTTCTTCTTCTTCTTCTTCTTCTTCTTCTTCTTCCCATCTATAATTTCCTTCTTTTTCTTCCCATCTATTATTTCCTCTCTATTACTCTCTATTAAGTGCACCAAATAATCTGAATATACTGCAGAAAAGTACAGACAGTATACAGTATGTCAATAAAATTATCATAATATTGCATCTTGTATCCATTATAACATGTTGTTGTTGTTCTTCTTCTTCTTCTCTTCTTCTTCTTCTTCTTCTCCTTCTTCTCATCTATAACTTCCTCTCTATTAAGTGCACCAAATAATCTGAAAATACAGTAGAAAAGCAGACAGCATACAGTGTATCACTAAAAAAACTCATACTACTGCATCTTGTATCCATTATAACACTGATTGACAATTACAGAACCATTATTTTTTCTGTTAATTCTAAATATTGATGCTTAACTTATACCCATGCTAAAATCATAACACAGCGGGACGTCCCCTTTAAGGTCAGCATCAGTGTCATGGCCGATCTGACCGGTACCGTGTCCTGACGCTCCCAGAATGCCACACGGCACTTTTACTTACAAGGCACACTTGTGACTTTATCTCAAATAATGATCCCGGTGACTCTCTGTGTCGCCCGCTGACCCCCGGTCCAGATAAACTCTCTGAATCCATCCATCCATCCTTCTTTAAGGGTCCTTAACTGGCCCCATCCATCCTCCATCCTCCATCCGCCCCGGAGCCCCATCTGTCTCCATCCAGCCCGGACAGCGGAGGGGGGGGGGACACCTTCATTTAAACGTTGTGTGTGTTGAACACGAGGCGTAAAGCGATGCCGACAGCGTACAGCGGGCTATAGGAGGGAATCCAGCGGTTTAGTATCTGGACTAGCTAGCGTAAGAGGAGGAGGGGGGGGGGGGGGGGGGGGCGATCCGGATGGTGCGTGTCCCATTTCCGCAGCTGATCCCGCCGACACGTTCATCCATCACTCGGACAGCTTTAGAGGCTCGTTAGTGGCTTCATGTGCTCCCCGGGGAACCAGCCAGGGGAGCCTTTTGGCTAACTTTGTCGCTTGATTTTTTTTTTTTTTTTGGAGTGCGCTTGTTTCCTCACAAGGTCAGCGCCGCGCGGAGTCTGGGACATCAGGACTCTATATGTTCTTGAAGACCAGGTAGTGGTTTTTAATCTGCTCGTGATGACTGATTGAGTTTAGGAGATCAGTTTAAAGAGATAATCCGAAGCATTTTTCATATAAGTGAATCTCCGTTACGGCTACTCTCTATCACTGAGTCATCTAACACAAGGGATTTCCAGTTCATGAAAGCATTTACATTTGCTGTTTTGTTTTTTTATAAACAGAAGAAGAACTGGCTAGTTAGCATAAGCAGTAATAGCCACCATGGTTGAACAGACAACGAAAAGAGAAACTCAGACCGCAGCAACAGGAAATCCAAGCTCCGCCCACACTGTTTGATTGACAGGTGATCTCTGGGAAGTGCAGTGCAGAAACACCACAGCAATGAGCGCTGAGCAACAAAAGATGGAGACTAATAAAACCAAAAAAATACAAGGAACTTCCAGATTACTACTTTAACATATATAAAAACATTAAAACATGAAAACCTTCAGGACAGCATGATAAGAAACTTGACTTGTTGAGGCTGTTGTGGTTCTTACTGTAAATCATTTGGCAGGCAGAAGAAAATGGACCAAAAAAAAAACACAACTTCCAGAGGAGTTCCCTTAAGAAATAACAGATAGAGTCAAAATAGTGGAGTTCTTACAAGTCTTCACCAGACGATTAGTGTCTTGTGATGATTGTGTGCCCTTCAATAAGTAGTCCACCATTTTGACTCTAATTTTATAGATGTGCTGCCTTTTTACTTTGGGGATCTCCAACGGCTGAAACAACAGCATGTTGCTTCACACATTTTTAATTGTCTCTGGAAGCTCCCAGAGGAGGCGTAGGTTTGTTTATTCCAGCCTTTCTATCTGTTTTTATGCAAAGATTTCAAGAGGATTTCCTTCCTTCCTAATAGATTTACTAAAACGTGTCCGTGAAGCCGAGGAGGCTCACAGCCATCTTGTCAAGATACAGCACTGTAAGCTGAATACCCGGGTTGCACTTAAGACCCCGCTCCCCCCCCCCTCCACACCTCCTCCCTCAGTCTCCTCACGTGTGGGACGATGATGTGCTTTCTCCAGCTCCCCCCCCCCCCCCCCCTTTTTTTCCAATGTGTTTATTTACCCACTTATACAGGGAATAAATCAAGGTCAGCGCACAATGCCGCGCACGGCTATTAAGATTCATTGTAATGCAAATTCCTCTGTAGCGGGTGCACTGCATTGACAGGTACTGACATGCCAGGCAACGTGCGAACATCCACGCCATGGGCACACACACACACACACACACACACACACAGACGCATGCATGCACCAACATGCACACTCTGCAAACAGTTCCCCTAAAGGAGTGTGAGTGAACACCTCTGGAATAGAGAAACGACTGCCTTCACACCTCCCTTCCCTCTCCATTTCCATCACTTTTTCTGTCTTCAGTCCATGCTGCCATTACATCCAACTCCTGTTTTCTTGTTTTACTTACATATCCATCACTTTGTCTCAAAGTCCACATTGCTATTCAGTGTTATTGGTATGATAGTAGCACTATTTAATACGGTTTAGCATGTTTATATGCATGTTTTTGCAATTCAATTCCAGAATTTCAGAAAGAGTAGACCAATTACAGCCCTATGTTTGACTATAGATGATTATATATTGTGTTTACAATGCTGATTGATTCTTGTATTGTTCAGTTGCACACTGTTAAAGGTGCTATGTGTAGAATTTTTTAATATCAGCATATCACTGTCAAATTAATTGTGATGCCTTGGTGTAATCACAGTAAACAAATGAGACCATGGTGGAGATGATTGGTAGCCTCTATCTCACACCAGTGGTATTGTTAGTACTATCTTTCTCAAAATGAAGCCTACATTTCCCATAAACCACGTTGCTTCCTGCCACAAAGATGATGTTTCTTTTCTCCTTCGTTTTACTGAAGAGGATCAAGATGTCGGAAGTGATTTTTGTTTCACCAGCCTTTCACTCCTTCCGCCATCTGCCATTACCAGGAAAAGTTTAGCTCCCTCTTCCTGTTTTGTGCCATAAAGCACTCCAGCAGATTTCCCGCCAAATCTGACCTGGTGGCTCACGATGTAAAATGCAGAGTAGAGGCTGATAGAGGCTGACAGGCTTCATGGTGATGGTCTTGGTTTTTTACGGTAATTATAGTGATGTCTCAAAATTAATATGGTAATGATTTATTGGTGTTAAAATGGAACAGACAGCACCTTTAAATCGATGGTATGCAATACAAGTTTGAAGACACAATCTATCTATTGTTGTTCTTCCCCTTTGTCTCATTCTTGTTGTTGTTGGTAGTGTTTGTCTTCTGCTTCTTCTCCTTCTTCTTCTTCTTCTTCTTCTTCCCATCTATAATTTCTTCTCCATTCAATACACCAACTGAGCGGTGCATCACAGCTGAAAGGTTATCGCCGCTTGTCTCGACACTGGCCTTCTTTTCTCCCTTCGCATATTCGCCCGGGTGCTGATAAGTTCATGTTGTGTGTGCTTACTGTGGCAATACCAGACACCCTCCGTGTATGCCTGTGTGTGTGTGTGTGTGTGTGTGTGTGTGTGTGTGTGTGTGTGTTTGCGAGCGTGCGCACAGCTCCTGGTGAATCTGTCAGAGACTTCAAAGCGCTCGCCGCTTCTCCCCTTGATGAACGAGCTGTTCCGATGTTTATCGTGACCTGCTTTTCAACTCAGGGGCTTCACAAAAAAACATCAAGGGATGGAGGGATTAACGGGATAAAAAAGGAGGAAGAGAAAACAGTCTGGGATGAATATTGCAAATAGAAATAGTTTCTGGCTCCTGCGGGGGGGGGGGCTGTGGCAGTGAAAGAGAAGCGCCCGATCCCCCCCCCCCCCCCCCCTAGTCTGTTAATCTGTGCTGATACAAACAGTGTGCGTGTGTCTATTTGTGTATCAGTCTGCCTGTACCTGTGTGTGTGTGTGTGTGTGTGTGTGTGTGTTAGTGAGCATATGATATGTGTTTCACATTATCAGAACTTGAGCATGTGCGTGTGTGTGTGTGTATGTGTGTGTGAGTGAGAGGAAAAGTTGATGCATGTAAAAAATCCCAATTTCAGGTTTCCCAATTCTAAATCCTATATTCTAAAGCCATCTGAAAATGATTGATTTCATACGAATCAATGAAAGGATCGATTTTTCATTCTTAATTTGCCCTTAATCACACACTTAATCACACACAGATAAACTACAGCATGAACATTATGGGTTTGAATCTGCCTCTTTCCTCCATTTTTCCCATCACTCTCCTCTGTCCTCTATCTCACGATGAGGGAAGGATGTAAAATAACCTCAGAAGAAGAATGTCTCTCCCCCGTCTCCCCCTTATCGGTTATAAGTCTCAGCTCTCGTTGACTTCTGCTTGTGCCGCGTCCGAAAGGAAACCTGTGAACTGGATCCCGGATCCCAGGGAAGTCGGGAAAAGGTGTAAAACAACCAGGTGCCAAAACGTTCAGGATGTTTTTCAAGGCCTTCAATAATTAAGGATCGTGTCCAGAGATATTCAGCCGGTGAAGAGAGGCTCTCTACTTCCCCGCTCTCCTTTTTAGAAGAAAAAACAAGATCAATGTTATCGGAACATTCTATTTTATATTCATATTTATATTTCAAGTATCATATTTCAGTTGGTTCCGTTTCAGTTTCAGACTTGGCTTTCTTTTCTCTGTTTTTTTATTCATTTATTAATTATTATTATTTTTTTAGATATTTTCTGTTTTAGTTTGGTTTCAGTTTGCATAAAAGACCAGAGGATTCTCTCTCTCTGCTTTTTCACAGTATTAAATAAAATACTACAACTGCAAAGAAATTCAAGTTCATTTTTATTTATTTCAATTCGGGAGGCTAAGATTATAGTTTCAGTATAGTTAACTTATTCCATGCACACTAGCTTTTGCACATTAGCTTTTATTATTATTACTAAAATGTTTTTTTTTACATGGCTAGTTTCATTTTTAATTGTAATTGTCTGTCATAGATGTCTGTCATAACCTCTATGCATATAGCTTTAGAAATTATCTATTTTTTCAAGAGCAATAATTGCCTCATGAGGGCAATAATTACATTCTAGTAAAGCCATTCAGCTGAATAGAAAAATAAAACGGTTGCAATAAATGCCGTCTATCAAATTAAATATCACTCTGCAACATGTGATGAAATCTAATCAAATGGTTGATTTGCTGTGTGTGTGTGTGTGCGTGTGTGTGTGTATGTGTGTGTGCGCGCGCATGCCGGGTGAGCGTTTGCATGTGTACTTTTCAGGTACAAGCATGGGAACGGTTTATTCCCTTCCAATGTATCTAAAAACATCTCAGGCAGGCAGAGAGCCCCGGAATACATTTTTTTTTTTTTAACAATGAGCTTTGTTATAATTTTACTCATGTTGGTTATCCAATTTCACGCTTCTCTCGGCACCTTTGAAGTCTAAAGACCTAAAACGGTCGTCTGTAAACGTAACAAGGGGAAAAAAAAAAAAGGTTAGGAAAACACCGGCGTCCGCAAACTCAAAACCCGCAGAAATCGCGGAAGAGCGTAAATTGCCCCTGCGAGGAAGAGGAAGAGGAAGAGCAAACACGTCTTGCTCCCCCCCCCCCCCCCCCCCCCCCCCGCGTGTATGTACGAGAGGTTTTTTTACCCCTGCCCCATTTACCATAGCGGCAGCCTATTAGCCGCCTGGAAAGAGAATATATTTATCAGAGGCCCCTTCCATTATTAATCAGCGCGGAGTTGAAAGTGAATATGTATCAGAGGAGCTGAATAAGGTTGAAACACGGTCTGGATTCTGATGGTCCCGCTGGGAGTATCAACAGTGCAAAGCCCTTTTTCAGCCCCAAAATCTGTGCAGAAAAGAAGTACGACTTTCATCTCCCCCTGCTCCCAAGTCTCTGCGGTTAGAGGGCCTGTAATTATACATAGATTTTGGGAGGGGGGGTGGGGGGGTTGGGTGAGGGGTTGTGTCCTAAAACGAAATGCTTTGGAGGCGATGACACAGTTTTTGAAAAAGTTGAAGCGGTGTTTTCTGTTGATATGCATAGCTTGCCATAGGAGTGACTCATTCTGGTACTGGCTGCTCTCTCTCTCAATTTTATCATGGTCTGAGTGATTATGGGAGCGCTGAGCCCTTCCCTGCTGGCTCTCTATTTACTCTATTTACTCTCTCTCTCTCTCTCTCTCTCTCTCCCTCTCTCTCCAGCCTGTGAGGTGGGTTTCTATAAGCCGGTGGCGGGCGATGGCCTGTGTGGTAAATGTCCTCAACACAGCCACTCAGAGACCAGAGCCGCCCTCTCCTGCCCCTGCGACTCCAGCTACTACCGGGCGGCGGATGACCCTCCAGCAGCTCCCTGCACCCGTAAGCACACACACACACACACACAATCACACACACACAAGCACACACATGCACACACACAAACAAATGCTCCTTGGGTGGGTTTTCTTTCATTAACTGACACACATGTAGATGCACACACACATTCAAAAATCAATCTGTGGTTACGGTACAAATACATGCACACACACACACACCCACAGGCAAGGACACATGCAGGTACAAAAACACATCCATGCATGGACACACACACACACACACACACACACACACACACAGATACACGTCTACTCCCACAGGCAAGGACAGGTGCAGGTACAAAAACAAGCACACACACACACACACACATCAACACAGTAAATATGGACTGGATATTACCAAACTTATCTCTTGACTCAAAAATCCAATTTCCTCTTCGGAGACAATGATCCAGAATATCCGAAAGTGAACTTAACCTCCGTCTCCCCCCCCCCCCCCCAAGGCCCGCCGTCCGCCCCGGTGAGCGTCATCTCCTCGGTCAACGGGACGTCGGTGAACCTGGAGTGGGGTCGCCCGCCGGACACCGGCGGCCGCGGCGACCTGCAGTACAGCGTGCTGTGTCAGAAGTGCTCCGGCGAGGGCGGGCCCTGCGAGGACTGCACCTCCTTCCTGGGCGTCGGCGGCGGCGGGGGCAAGGGGGGAGGAGGAGGGTCCGGGACGGTGGAGCGCTCGGGGGCGGCGGTGGTGCGCTACGTCCCGCGGCAGGCCGGGCTGACGGAGCCGTGGGTGACGGTGCTCAACCTGGCGGCCCACGCCAACTACACCTTCCGCATCCTGGCCGCCAACGCGGTGACGCACCTGAGCAGCGAGCCGCCGCCGTACGCCTCGGTCAACATCACCACGAACCAGGCAGGTAAGGGCATCGTGTCTCACCATCGAGGGCTATTGGGGCTAGCGGGGTTCCTCGGGGCTTCTTCTTCTTGGGGGGGGGCGGGGCGAGGCTTGAACGGGTAAGGGAGGGTTCACGCTACTTGATGTCCTGTAGGTTCCAATCGGGGCCTAGAACCTTTCTTGTCCCACTCTCTCTCTCTCTTCCATTCCCATCTCCCCTCACTGTAAACTATCTAATAAAGCAGAAATGCCCTCAAAATAATCTTTACAAAATAGAAAACGTCCCCCCCCCCCCCCTCGGGCGTCCTGGTTGGCTCAATTGGCTGAAGTGCATTCTGTGTACCGGCATTGTCCTTTGTCGCATGTCATCCCCCCCTCTCTCCCATCTCTCCTGTCTCTCTCTCTACTGTCAAATAAAGCAAAAAAAAAAAAAAAAGCCAAAATAACAATCTTTGACAAAAAAAAAAAAAAAAGTGCTGCCTCAACCATATTTTTGTGCTGATAATGAAAAGCAGGTTGTGCCACGCGTACTTTGTTTCCATAAGGACTAGCTGCAGTAGCTGCCGCTGTCAGCAAACAGTACTGATGTCCAACTCTGACACCTCTGTGCTCCACACTGACTCTATAATCAGAGTAACAACTACTACCAACTTTACTACCGCTACTTTCTTCATTTTCATCCTGGCTGCTGTAGTTGTAGTAATCGCCTTGTGATTGATTGGGTGCCACTTCTTCCCTCGATGTTCTGCGCACTCCACTAAAAGTTCTCCCAGTTCTAGAAAGCGCTCCACTCCACGCCTAAAAAGAAGCCAGGTGCAGTGGCTTCCTCTGCTTTCTGTCCACCTTGCAGCCACTCCCCATTGACTTTGATGTGGAAAAGGTTTGCTGGCGGTTTGGAAATACTGCTGTAGTGTGAACACGCCTAATAAATCAAAGGATATGTGGGTGGGATCAGGGGGCTTTGGTGATGAAAGAGCAAGACCCTGTTGATTTTTGGTCACTGGAGTCCCAGTGTGGCCGGCCATCAAAGGATGCACCGCCTTGAGCAACTGATCCCCATGGAGTTTTCAATAGATCTTGAGACCAAGACAGTACAGAATGGAGAGGATGAGAGGACAGTGAGACCAGCAAACAAAACTGAGCATGTTGAATTATAGGATCTTACAAGTAGATAGCAGGTGATTTAAGAGATAGACCTCCTGGACTTCATCAATTCACCAATGAGTCAATGCTTTAATAAATTAACTTCATGTTTGTGTAGAGTACATCAGTCTCCACAAATGCAGGTACTGGGATCTTACTCAGACTAGCCATCATCAGACTGGCCATGATGATTTATCCAGCTGTCACTCAGCACGGTTGGGGTCCATTTGTTTTCAGTGCAGAAGCTGATTTTCTTCCAAAAAGTATAATCATTCGCTCCAAAAGCTACGTAGAGCCAATATATTTCACACAGGACTAATATTACCTGAGGACGCCCAGTGATTTGTAATAATTGTGGAGATTGTCTGTGAAAACTTCCAGCACAAATTACCTTCCATATTTTGGTGAAAACAGAGGTTGTCTCATAATACTAATCCTGTGCGAATCAAACTCTCAGTAATTTCAACTGTAATCTGTTTTGGGCAGTGGTGGAAAGTAACTAAGTACATTTACTCAAGTACTGTACTTAAGTACAATTTTGGGGTACTTGTACTTTACTTGAGTATTTCCATTTTTCTGCTACTTTATACTTCTACTCCACTACAATTCAGAGGCAAATATTGTACTTTTTACTCCACTACATTTATTTGATAACTTAAGTTACTAGTTACTTTGGATATTCAGATTAATAATACAAAATATAATCAACAAATAAATTATGATGTATTATTATAGATTAAGATAAAATTGTATTAACTTTATTAATTTACAAACTACCCAGCAGTAAATAAAGTCATTAAAATCAGCTTCACCTTTACCAGCTGCAACATTAAAGTGACGTACACATTAATGCATCAATAATTATAATCCAGTGATATAATATACATTATTCTGAAATGGGCCATTCTGCATAAAGAGTACTTTTACTTTTGGTACTTTAAGTATATTTTGATGCTAACACTTTTGTACTTTTACTTAAGTAAAAATTTTAATGCAGGACTTTTACTTGTAACAGAGTATTTTTATACTGTGGTATTGTTACTTTTACTTAAGTACAAGATGTGAGTACTTCTTCTACCACTGGTTTTGGGTGCATGATTTCTTTTCATCCTTCTTCTTCTTCTTGATGCATGACCTCTGTCTTCCACCTGTCACGAAAAATGATGGCAGTAGTGGATAAAGCAGTAGTGGTAGCTATTGCTGAATCAAAATCTCAACCTTATGCAACTGTATCCGGTGCACCGTTGCTTGTAGCGACTTCTCATCATCCTGTGCAGAGATCGGGGGCGTAACTCGGACATGAGGTGACTATCTCATGGTCTCTCATCGAACCGCGTGTTGATTCCTTCCTGTCTCCTGTGTAGCCCCCTCCGAGGTGCTAGCCATCCGCCAGGAGAACGCCAGTCAGAACAGCGTGACCCTGCTGTGGCATGAGCCCGACCAGCCCAACGGCGTGATCCTGGAGTACGACATCAAATACTACGAGAAGGTACGCCACCAGCCGCTACACATGTTCTACTCAGCAACTATACTCCCGGGAGCCCGAAACACCAAACGCAGGGGCTCTGTCAACACATTCTGTTTATTTTCCCCCAAAACACCAAACATATAACTATTCTAGCAGCTTATGAGGAGGGGGGGTGGAGGGGGGTGGGGGGGGTATGACACGGTCCCCGCTATACCTGGAGAACATAAGCTTATTGTCTTCAAAGGGCTGCGACTAAGCTGAGCCAAGATATTGTGAATGCAGAGGAGTGCGCTTGGATAGACTCTGGATAACTTAATCCAGGAAAAGATCCCGCTGGCAGCTCGGCTAATTGAAAGGAAATGGGGGTCGAGAGAGAGAGAGAGAGAGAGAGAGGGAGAGAGAGAGAGAGGCAGAGGAAGAGAAAGAGGACGAGGCGGTGTAGATTCCAACTTAGCGAAAGTGACAGTGACAGCAAGCGGTCGGCGGGCGCATAAGCATGGCGGCGAGCTAATTGCTGCGTGCGTGGATGTGTGTGTGTGTGTATGTATGTGGGCGGGTAGGTGTGTGCGTGTGTGTGTGTGTGTGTGTGATGATAGAAATCGGCTAATTGCTGAAGGGAGCGGCCTGGGAGGCGGCAGCGTTCATAGCCAAACAAGCAGGATGGCGTGGAGGGTGCTGGAGGATTAGCTCGTCTCTGGCGCCAGTGTCTTAATCTTGGCGCGCTCAGAGGGGGGGGGGGGATTTCAAGTGGACAAGTCAGCACTGAGCTTACTTAAGGTTCCTACACGACTGTACTCGACAACAATGACTCACGGCGAGGGCGGCGGCCTCCTGCGTCCCTGCCGCCGCATGCTGGCTGAGGACGATAATGAAGACGGGGGAAAAATGTCCTCATTTCTGCACCTTCTTTATAATTAGGCTCTTAGCTCTTCCGGGGACACATGAATGATTCACCGTTAGTCTGACGCTGTTATTTTGGCCCTTGCACCCCTTATTATCGGCTGCTTGAGCTTATTCTACTTTATTCTACAGTTTTTGTGAGCAGCTCTGAACGAGAGTGTCAGGTAAAGGGCTGAAATGAAATCTTATTTCATTTCAAAAAGGTGCAAGAGGCAGATGAAAAGGAGGAGGAAGAGCACAGACATGATGGTGATGGCGATGAAGGGCGTCCACTGTTACAAAAGCTCCTTCAACACATGAATGCATCCCTTTTTTAATGAATATGTACATACACAAGAGGCCTATTGAATAGGTGTAGCAACTTGTGAGAATTCAAATTTCTGATGTTTAAATACATTACAGATGAAGCTGCTATAAGAGAGCTAAAAAAAAATAGCACCTCTGATTATGCTTGATGCAGCGGCATATACACGCGCAATGAAACAGCAACAAAAACAAACACGCCTCAGAAACGCTGTTATTTTTCTGGCTGATATCACTGGATCAAACGATTTCTGAGGTAATTACCTGCCGATCACATTTGACAGTCGGATAGGGTTGTGTTCATTTACGATAAACGTGTACAGCACATAACAGCTCTAGTGTGAACAGATATGAGTTCAGAGAGGTCCTTCAAGAGAGGGCCAGTGGACTAGCAAAGTCCTTACTGCAAAAATTAACCATCTTAGTCATTTCAACCAGAAGTGATCCTTAAAATTGTATTTTTGAAGTGAGAAAAATCTGCCGGCAGCATGAGATAGTTTCACTTGTTTCCAATTCAAATCAAATGATTTTCTTGAATCAAGTGTCATTTTCTTGATGGTAGTGGAGCGATCTGCCTTTTCATGCCTTGTTTCAGGATATTGACCAGAAAATCCCTGAAATAAATGAAACTACATTGGAAGCATGTGAAATGATCTCACCCCATTGGCAGAATTTTTCACTTGTTTTAAGAAAAACATTTTAAAACTGAATGTGAGACTATAAGACTCAGTGAGATGGAGGTTTTTTGGAGTGTACAGTAGCAACTCAGCTGATAGTAGCCTAAAGTTGAGTCATAACTCAATATTTCTGATGACGCCCACATTAAGATGACAAAGAATGGTGAAGATAATCGTGATAATGCTGTTGCTGCAAGAATACACCAAGTTTTGATGAGAACCAAAATCATCCATGTGTCAGAAGATCACTGGCTCTGCTCCATGCTAACACTTTAGCATACACTATGTTGAGTGGTAGTAGGCTCCATGCTAACACTTTACACTATGTTGAGTGAAAGTAGGCTCCATGCTAACACTTTAGCATACACTATCTTGAGTGATGGTAGGCTCCATGCTAACACTTTACATTATGTTGAGTGATAGTAGGCTCCATGCTAACACTTTACACTATGTTGAGTGACAGTAGGCTCCATGCTAACACTTTAGCATACACTATGTTGAGTGATAGTAGGCCACTAGCATTATTCGGTAAGACTGACCTTTTCAATAGTAAAACATTGTTAGTGGTTAGCATGGGGCACTGGAAGGAATGATTTACTGGGGACACATGTATGATTTTGGTGTCTATGTTCACCAATCTCTCAAAAACTCCTTTAATGTGGACGTTTCCCTTGCAGGATAATGAGCAGCAGAGCTACTCCACTCTGAAGTCTAAAGGGACCACTGCCCGGGTCTCAGGGCTGAAGCCTGGTACCAAATACATCTTCCAGGTCCGAGCCAGAACATCAGCAGGCTGCGGACGCTTCAGCCAGAATGTGGAGATTCAGACTGGGAAAGCAGGTGTGTGTGAGAGAGAGAGAGAGAAACAGAGAGAGAGAGACCGTATCACTGATTTGTTGCTTGAAACCTCACGCCTGCCCTGGGCCACAGGGACCCTTCAGCTACACATCGTCATATGCCGTTTAATACAGTGGAAAAAGCCCAATAACAAAACTGTTTGTTCTGTTAAACGACTTGGCACAGAGAGCGTCTCAAAAGCCAGGCCAGACCGCACAGCGTGGCGCTGGGCTAAAGAGGCCCGGGTGTCAGTGAGGCCGATAACCGCCTCAGTCCATCCCTCTGTTCCATCGATTGGCGCTTTGTTAGAGGGTCGCCCCTGTCAGCGAAACCACTGCCTATCCCAGCTTCAAACAGCGCTGTACACCACTCTGAGGGGGGAAGGGGGTTGGTCTTCGTGGGTCTGTGCACCGGACGCAAGTGCAGCAAGGGGAAGTTAAGCTTTGCTAAAACAATTCTTTTATTAGAATATTGTTCTCGCTTCATAGGGGATTCGGCAGATGACGTGCAGAGCCGCTTCTATAGGTCTGCGAAGCTCAACCTCTTCCCCGATTTGAGTCCCAGCGCTGTTTCATTGACTAATTGTCTCCCTCCGCTCTCCTGCTCAGTGGACCCAGACTCTCCTCCTCTTGACACCGTTTCACTCTCAGACTCTGGAAACGAGAGGAATGCATACATCCCACTTAGCCTACATGCTGAGCAATCAATAAGTCCAAAAATATGGGAAAAACTAGACCGAGTAGCCTATTTTCTAGCATATAGAGTGGTGCCTGTTACCCTCCTGCGAACATTGCTTTGCAGTCGCTCGATGTCGAGACGGAAAAAGTCTTCTCTCTGGCTAACTTTCCCCTAATGAATCACATCAAGGCTGTCCAGGGCGGCGCGACACTAAACTGCGATATAGCCTGCCTCAGGTTTTCTTCAGGTCTCTAGATTGGATTTGAATTCACATAATAATCTTAACTGTAACATGCTCACAGAAAATTGCTTTCCCACCATCAGTGATTCTTAATTGGCACAAACTCATAATTCTTCAAGCATACTAAACCTCAGAGGAGCTCATCTAATTGCATGCACATTTCATTTTAAAATAATGAAAATATGCAAGGTAGCTCATATAGTGTTTCCAATTTCTCAAGGTATCTTAAAGCTGCACTAGGCAAGATTTTTATGTAAAAATACACCAGTCTTATGACCCTAAATCCCAATGTGGGGCTGCAGTAGATATAAGTGTCCCATACCCCCCAATGTACATCCCGTAGATTTGCCCTATTTGCCCCTAAATAAATTCTGGTGTTAGGTATGGTCAATCGAAACTTAAGAGTGAAATCCAAACTGGACCCACCAACATTAGATCTTTTCCTCTTTCGTCCCTTTGGTATCCTTTGGTATAAAGCATCACATCAGCACACCGTGTGCAGTTTACTGACATCAGGATACAGGATTTCTGGGTATCGAATTTCAAATTTTCAAACAGTTACCTCTCGCTGCCATTTGGGGCCGCCAATGTGCAGCGTTGCCTTGTGCAGCTTTAAAGTCCACATTGGAAACGTTGAACTTTTTCTATGAATTACTTAAAGAGATGCAATATTCAACCTAACGTGGACATGAACATGTTTCTTACATCTGCTAGGCCTTGTGATATGGCTTTACTTTTTTCTTACAGCCTACAGCATACAACAAGTCCTTGCAGTTATTCATAACATTGTGCTTGACTTGACTCTAAGGTAGAGGCTTAATCACTTCTAATATTAAGACAACATACAGTACCTTATCTTTCAAAATAGATGGCAACATAAGAAGAACAACATTTACCTATAATAGAACAGGCATATAAAGGATACTTTCAAAGCGGGAGGTATCACTTCATTAGAAAAGATGGAGCTCCTTATTGGAGTTGCATGTTCTTTATTTAAACAAATAGACTACTCCCACTTGTGTGTTGGTGACAAAGTGCATGTACATGTAACTGCATATACACTGATTATATTCCCATAGACTGTACACACACATACAGGCAAACAATACACCTAAACTCAGTGGTTCTCAACCATGTTCCATCGAGACCCAAGAGCCTACAGCTTCAACCAGAGAGGAGGAACTAGCGTCGGGTTGGAATGAAAACCTGCAGACTCTTGGCGGCCCCGCTGCCTCAGCTGACACCCGGTGTGTGTGTATGTGTGTGCGTGTGTGTGTGTCTTTGCAGCTCCTCTGCGCTACAACACCATGACCATCATCTGGATCTGCATGGCCCTGGTGTCCGGCCTGGTCGCCTTCCTGGCCATCATCATCTGCAGGAAACGGCAAGGCTACACTTTACCACACTACCCGTCGCTGCTGTGTGTGGAACACTTTCTTACACTACTCTACGTTTTGCCTCTCTCTGTGTCGTATTGCTTGTGTCGTATGATGACAACCCCGTTTTTTTTTGCATAGCCGTTGTATTTCACCCTGCTTTTGCTACATGTAGACTAACGAGGGTGCAAGTAGAATGAAAGCATGGTTGTAATTTGAATGAGGGAAAGGATCACATTTTAAGCCTGTGTGTGAGAAGCTAAACTACCTTTGGTCCCCCTTGGCACTCTGATATGTGCACAATATGGGAACACACAAATAATCTGCATGCCTTTCTGTCTGTAATAAGGATGATGAGTGCAGTTGAGCTAATGCTTCAACTAATGGTGTGAGCTTCTCTCATCTCCTCAACCCTCCCTGTCTTCTCCCTGTCTTAGTTAGCTAATTTCCCAACACGTAATTTCCACCTCATAGTGGATTTAATTATGTTGATTCATGTCCAGTAGCTTGCGAGCCAAACGTCCCCATTTATCCTCTCAGCCCCCTCCCCACGGTTTGATGTCTTCAACTTACATCTCCATAGCACTGCAACGAATAATTAATTTCATTGCACTTAATTAATTCATACTTCAATGCATATTAACTTCTTCAGCTGGAGTTCGTTTCCATTCTGTTGGAGAGAGAGAAAGAAACATAGCAGTCGGAGGATTTAAAGGGGTTATCCGGTCAAAATCATGTTTTTATGACTGCAAAGTCCATTGTGATGAATGTCACTTGGACGTAGAATCAGACACTGGAGCATTTTTCTGCTCAGTACGCCACAAGTCCCACTTTTAAAGGAATACACCAAGTTTTTGCAGTAGGGATATTGGCCCATTTGTCAATATATTAAGTGATGATAACATAGACACCGAAATCATACATCATGCGGCCAAGTCTGGTAGTTTTGTGTAGATTGATCAAACTTACACAAAATATGATAGAAAAATAACATACCAGGGGACTACTTTTCCTGTTTCCACAGGGAGTGAAGGTGGTGGGTGATGGGAGACGGTGTACAGCTGAAAATCACTGCACAGTGGATGCATATGTGTTTCCTTATCTGAAATAGTTCCAAAAATAAACCTGGCTACATCAGCTTTATTGAGTTAATGATAATTCATTTTTAAAATTTATGAATCTACAGACCATATAATGAGAAGTGCGCTAATGCTTTACAGGTGCTGTGGTGGTGTGTGTGTGTGTGGGGGGGGGGGGGGGTATGCAAGTAAATTACAGTAACAGCACAATATGAGTGTCTTTGTTGATATAGTGGTCACTATGCAAGTGTAATGCAATTAGTGTTACTATCTTAGATAGTAGGGAGATTGGCTGTATGGGCAAATCCAGCAGGTCTGACAGGGTTAATGGGTGGATTTTCTCTGGTTTCGCTCATCTACGATATTTAGGTTGAAGGTAAGGCAATATATTTTAATGAAAAACTCACATAATTCAATTTTAACATAAGTTGTGACCCAATGTGTGTGTTAGTTACTCTTGCATCCTTTACTTGCACTGATTTAGCCACTAGATTCTGCCTGGTGTAGGAGTATATGCTAATTCAAGCACTGCGTACTTGAATGTGTTATGGGGTTGTGTAACATTACTATGGAAGAGAGAGTACGATTGGATTGAGTGAAACTACGTTGATTTTAAAAACTGTGTGTTAGCATGGAGCCTACTATCACTCAACATAGTGGATTCTAAAGTGTTAGCATGGAGCAGCAGAGACAGATCTACCGTGGACACATGGATGATTTTGGTGTCTATGTTCTCATCACTTGGTGTATTGGTTTAAGCAGTGCTCATGTGACCTGATTTGAGTAGAGGGGACAGTGTTCATAAGGACCTGTCAGTGTGGATCGGCACTGGATGTCAGCAACACTCACCGGTCCTGCCATTTTTCTAAAGGCCAGAAATAAAACCCAGCTTTTTAGTTGTATCAAATAGATTTATCATTTTATTATTGTATTGTTTTGGTAATAAAAACATTCGTGGAGGTGAGGCGTGTTTGGATATATTAATCATAGGTGAATTTTACTGCCACATGGACAAAAGGCCAAAGTGCCCTCCTAGTGTGTATTCATTAGTGTATTTTATACCTGAATATTGATGTTTATCACTATTTTCACTCAAAACAGGAAAATCATACCCATAGAAAAATAGGTTTGCGACTTTAATAAGCAAACCTCATCACTCCCCCCAAATAATTCAATTGGATTCCTTCCTTTCTTTTGCTTGACCTCTGCCCCCCGCCCCCTGCCCTATTGCCACCCAGAAACTGCATAAACAGGGGAAACAGGCTGAGTAATCACTGGGCGATATAGGCTATGTCAGAGTTAATTATTCATTATGAACAGTTGTTGATTTATTAATTATGAGTTGTGGTGTTATGCTGTAGTATGGCATATGGTTGAGAATGCTCTGAGATATATGTTCTGCTATTGCCCTGCTATTGTATTCATCCCTCCGTATGTATGTGCGTGTGTGTGTGTGTGCGAGAGTGTGTTTGCACGCACGCCTATCCGTGTGTGTTTGTCACTTGTGCGCGCGTGTGTGTGTGTGTGTGTGTGATTTGTACAGACACTGTGGCTACAGCAAGGCTTTCCAGGACTCGGATGAGGAGAAGATGCATTACCAGAATGGCCACGGTATGTTTAGCACCATTATTAGCAATAATAGATTTATGTCGCGTCCCTCGGATAGGTCGCATTTTCCATCCAGATGTAATAAAGTTCATCCTCAGCGCAAACAATTTCATCAGGCTCCGAGTGATTACAGGAGCACAGAGGCCTTATTCCCCCCCCCGCATGCTCTCTATTTACTCTCTCTATCTCTCTCTCGCCCGCGCTCTCTCTTTTCCTTTCTCTCTGTCTTCCCCGCCCCCCGTCTCTCGAATCATTCCTCCTCTTTCATCAACTTTCCCCCTCCCGCACCACCACTGATAGGGGCTCAGATGCGATGTTGTTCTCATTCTCCCGATATGTGACCGAATGCTAATGTTGTTTATCTTAGTGTCATTCCCCGACGCGAGGTTCTATATCGACCCGCACACATACGAGGACCCCTGCCAGGCGGTCCACGAGTTTGCCCGAGAAATTGAAGCTTCCAGGATCAAAATAGAGAAAATCATTGGTTCAGGTAAAAAAACCGTGAACTTGGGACACACACACACACACACACACACACACACGCAGCCAGAATCATCGGCTGAGGTAACTTAAAATCATTGGCTGGTGTAAAGGCTGTGGTGTGCAGCAGAGAGGAGGATGGCAGAGCGGAATCAGAGCGTTGCGTGGGACTGTCAATCAAAGCCTCCTCAGACAGGCGGGGAATACTAACGCTGTGTTACCGCTGGACTCTGCACTATACAGTACACACACCGTATTGGATATGACTGCTGCGAAAGAAAGAAAGAAAGAAAGAAAAGGAAAAAGAGCAGAAGAGGACAAATGGCAGCGATCGCACTCGAAGTTCTGCTGAGAGCTAAAGATAAAAATTAATGAGAAAGAGGCTGATCGATGAGCAGCTTACTCTGATTTGTCGAAGTGTCACACACAGATGTGGAGAGACAGCTTCACAAGTAGATATTTGTTGTCGAGTTTCCCCCCCCCCCCTTATCTACCGTAGCAAATTAGCTTAAGACACATTCTCATTTACAAGCGTGGCTTCGGGGGGGAGGGTTAGCGGATGCAGCTGAGCACAGCGGATGCAGTGGTATATACTTGCTCATCTCGTGCCATGTCTGTGTGTGTGTGTGTGTGTGTTTAGGCGAGTTCGGGGAGGTGTGTTACGGACGTATGAGGCTCCCGGGGAAGAGGGACATCCCCGTGGCCCTGAAGACCCTGAAGGCGGGCTACAGCGACAAGCAGAAGAGGGACTTCCTGGCCGAGGCGTCCATCATGGCCCAGTTCGACCACCCCAACGTCATCCGCCTGGAGGGAGTGGTGACCCAGAGTACGCATGTTTTTGGGCCTATCCATAGATTTCGGGCCTCTATTGAATATCCTTTAATCTGACCGTTTTCATACTTACTTACTTTTCAAGCATTCAGTGTTTCCCCCCCCAGATTCTTCCATTCGTGTCAGCCTCTGAAACAGCATTTAGAACCATCACAGGACACTAAAACTCTCCACTGCCTAATGAAATTCTTTTAGAGTTAGCGGGTCGTTAAAGCAGCTTGACCCAATCCACCTATTAAACGGTGGGGAAACTCTGGGATACATTACCGACTCGGAAATGAAAGTTTCATTTACAGAAAGTATTATTGAACGATGAAACAAATGAATAAAATGTACAAAGACAATCAAACTTCATTGCAGTTTTTACAGGCTGTTTTTATGCAGCTTTGGTCGCTCCGTCATATCGGTGGTGGGTGGGCAGGATGAATTAAATATCCGGTATTTAATAAAAGGAAAATATGATATGTCAGCCTAGACCTAGATAGGATATAATATATAACACAGGCTGTGAGGGGATAACAGACTGTGTCCTTGCTTTTAAGCCTCTCCAAACCATTAAAGTCTGTTTGCAACAAAAGGTGTTTATTGGAGTTAAGGGTGAAAGAAAAGTTGAAAAAAGAAAGCTAAGGCTCTATTTCTTCTGTGCTTAAGTTAAGCCTTTATCTGGGAAGCCATTCAAAGCTAAATGAGAAGAAGAGTGCCTTGACTTCTTTTTTTAATTAGGTGGTAATACTGTCTGATATCACAACATTATTATTTTTTGCCTCAAAAGTAGTTGTGTTCGACTTCATTTTGCATTCATTCAAATAGAGATCCATGTATTTTGGTATTTCCCGTACAATATACAGTACATAAACATGCATGGATCATATATAGTGTGTACATAAAGCAAACAGAAAGTCCGAGATGTACAATGCAGAAGAGGAACGGTCCTGTATGTGTGTGTGTGTCTCCCCAGGTAAACCGGTGATGATCATCACAGAGTACATGGAGAACGGCTCCCTGGACTCCTTCCTCAGGGTTTGTACTGTAGCTTTTTGTGTTGTATTGTAGCAGAGGAGAGAGCGACCGCACCGGGTGTTTAGAACCGCAAGTGTAAAAGCTTTCAAGAACTGGATATGGGTTGAATCCCTATTTTGTTGCATCAATCAGCGATAGAGAGCAGCAAAACGGCACTTATATGAAAATGTTGCAAAGTATTACTTTATGCCACATTGTATTCTCTCATCTTTACTCTGCTTTCTCTCCCTCTGGAAATCTCTCGCCATCCCTCCGCTCCGTCTTTTCTGCTGCTGTTCCAATACCAGTTTTTTCAGCTGCAGTTAAAACTTTTTTTCTCCTCTCCCTCCCTCTCTCTCTCTCTCTCTCTCTCTCTCTCTCTCTCTCTCTCCCCTCCCTGCAGAGACACGACGGCCAGTTCACCATCATCCAGCTGGTGGGCTTGCTGCGTGGCATCGCAGCCGGCATGACCTACCTGGCCGACCTGGGCTACATCCACAGAGACCTGGCAGCCCGCAACATCCTGGTCAACAGCAACCTGGTGTGTAAGGTGTCTGACTTTGGCCTGTCCCGGGTCCTGGAGGACGACCCCGACGCCGCCTACACCACCAGTGTGAGTTTACACATAGAGGCAAGCATATCTACGCCGTCGCGCACACACACACACACACATACACACACACACACACACACACACACACACGGTATTTGAAAGGAATGGTCAAGGTTGGGGAGCAATGGATGTAATGGGACTTCAGTAATCCGATTGCCAAAAACATAACTATAACTTAAAGTCACTATAAAACTGCATTTTGAGAGCATCTGGATTCGTTAATGTGATGTATTTCCTGTTGAAACAGGATGTTGGGGCGGGACATATTGAGGGGAGGGATCATTCAAAAGAGTGAACTAATGGGATATCTGTTAGGGAGAGAAAGGCAGTTTTAGTTGATGGAAGGGGCATTGGGGCGGGATTATTCAAAAATCTGTGATGGTTTTATTGACTGGAATTTTAATGAGATTTTGATATAGAAATTCAAGGAAATATTTTTTTGTCATATTTTTGGCATAAATAGTCAAATAGGTGTATAGATGATAGTTTGAATGAGCTAAAAAAAAACATCAAAAGTCATTTTTCATTTCAGTGTGACTTTAAAGTTGCACTAGGCATGTTGGCGGCCCCAAGAGGTATCTGAATTTTGCAGACCTCAAAACAAACTTCATTCAGTCAAATCTAGGGCATCTCAATTCGGGAGAAAGGGACACTCCTCTCTGCTTCAGCCCCACTTTGTCATTTAGGCTGGTAAGATGTATTTATACATAAAAATCATGTCTAGCGCAGCTTTGACAGTAATTTATTTGTTATTCTTATTTAACCTTAATTTAACCAGGCAGTCCCGTTGAGATCTGGCCAAGAAAGCAGCATCGAGACAAACATAAAAGTTGAAGACAAGCAATACTGTACAAAAGCAATGCGGTACAGTCAAAGTCACATGAAAAAGAGAGCGAGGGAAAATCTCCATAAGCGCTCCCGCAGGCAGGAGCTCAATATTAAACCAGCAGCCTGTTGGGCCAAACGTATTAAATCTTGACTAAAAAAAGCAAAGGCAGCTCCTTGGAGAGTTTGATGCTATCATCAGCACACAGATGAAAATCAGCATTTGGCACCTTTGTCAGGTACAGTTACTGTAAAACACAGCAATCAGGTTACAGATACTAGGTGATTACTACATATTTGAAGGGGAAAAGGAATTTAGATTGTGATATTAGAGACACTACAGCAGAATTACATAACATCTTGAAATAATGCTTGATAATGGTTGAAGGTTATGTTAAGACTGTTCAAATTATTGTCTGGAAATTGGAGTAAAGTGTTTATCTGATAATTCAATGCTATCCAGCAAAATTTTGATTATGAGTTAGGCTTAGATAATTCCTATCTTGCTGATTCCAATTTAAAGCAGGAAATCAAGTATCTGTAATGGACTACATTTTGAAAGTAACCTTCGCATGTTTAAAATAACCCATGGGGAACGCTTTGTTTGTCTTCGAAGTGATGTATCCATTTGTCAGCCTAATTAAGTGTCATTTTATATCAAGCGTCCTGTAAGTAGTCCACATACTTGCTACCATTTGCAAATCTATTCTTGTCCTGGTCTACTGGTGCACACACACACACACACACACACGCAGTAAAGTCCAGTACATTCAGACATAAAGCCATTCTAAGTCATGCAACTTTGTGTGTCATTTTAACTTTCTGCTTTCATCATCGCAATGGCCTGAGGGAGAATTTACAGACAGAAACATACAAGTGGACCTCGGCAGGACTTGTTGAGGTCTCGGGGTTCACTTCCCCTTCCCAGATTTGTCCGCTGGGTCCAGGGATTCGACCCACGGTCCCACGTTTGATTTCTCGAACCGCAACACTTCACCGCCGCTTCATACATTTGTCTCCGAAAGTCCGGTCCATCCTGGTTGAACTCAGCTGGCTGTCGTTTTCTGTGTTCCAACCCCGTAGGGCGGGAAGATCCCCATCCGCTGGACGGCGCCGGAGGCCATCACCTACCGGAAGTTCTCCTCCTCCAGTGACGTGTGGAGCTACGGCGTGGTCATGTGGGAGGTGATGTCCTATGGAGAGCGACCGTACTGGAACCTCACCAACAGAGATGTGAGTGCTGTACAGGGGCTAAAGCGCAAGAAGCAAGAACCAAGAACCGATTTGTTGACTTAGACCGGAAATAACCTGAACATTTCCATGTGAATCCTTGTGCAATATGGAGCTCTTTGACTGGTGCTTGCATGCTGCTGTACATACTGTCATATTTCTTTGTATTTATTGTCTTACCTGTGTTTTTTATGCATGTGCAGGTGATCAAATCTGTGGAGGAGGGCTACAGGCTGCCTGCTCCTATGGGCTGTCCTGGGGCTCTACACACACTCATGCTGGACTGCTGGCAGAAGGATCGCAACGAGAGGCCGCGCTTCTGCCAGATAGTCACCGTTCTTGACAAGCTAATCCGCAACCCAGAGAACCTGAAGTCTATGGACACGCTCTGCAGGTGGGTGGACCGGGCGAAAAGATCCGTAGCGACGTGGGTCCGCCGTGTCACACGCCGAGGAGTCCTTTGATTTAATTTGGCCGGACAGTTCGCCAACCATTTAATCAAATATTGGTTCATGTGATTAGCGGATTAAGCCGGGAGTCGAGGCGAGGCGCTGCCTGCGAGGGGCTGAGGAGATGATCTCCTGGACAATGCGCGGTGACAGACTGTTAGGCTACTAAGTAACTGTCCTGGTGCGGGAGGCAGAGTAAATCCAATCTCATCCCGCCGCTATCAAACATGAGCGCAGTGGGATAAAGTTACAGCCCAAAGTTTCCCTCAAAGTTCTCTGGCAGACGAGGGGCGAGCGGTTGTGTTCGTTTTCCAATAAGCTCATCTCTGATAGACGCGCTGTGCGTTAAGTAAAAGCCTGGCTGTGATATTGACATTGATCCGCCGTGAATCAGGTTGAGCAGGTTGAGCAGGTTTGAGAGGACACCCGGGCTGAGGCTGGACCTGTGTAAATTGCTCAGTTCAGATCCCGGGTCCTACGGAGTCAGCGGTGCGTGGCAGAAGTGTGTGTGTGGGTAGGGGTTGGCGGGGGGGGTGTTTGGAGGAGATGAGTCGGGGAGTAGAGGATGGGGGAGAGGAGGAGGAGGAGTGTTAAGGATTTCTCCCTGTATTAATCTACCCAAAGCAGCCATCCTGCAACCACGGCCGCCACCTCTTCTCTATCATTTTAACTGCTATTGATTTTCTGCCTCGGCTGCTAGTGCCTTTCAAAGCCCCCCTTTCCCCCCATTCTCTCTCTTTTTTTTCTGCTTCTCTCACTTTTCGCCTCTTTTCTCCTTTTCGGACTCCCTCCAACTAATCTTTTTGTCTCCCCATTGTCTCCCTCTCTCTCTCTCTCTTTCTCCCTCTCTGTCTATCGATCTACCTATCTCTCCATCTATCTCGCTCTCTGCCTCAGGTTAAACAGTCCTCCGCTGATGGAGAGAGCTATCCCAGACTTCAGTAGCTGTAACTCAGTAGATGACTGGCTGGACACTATAAAGATGGGCCGCTACAAGGACCACTTCGCCGCGGGGGGGTACCATACCCTGGGACACGTTATAGGCATGAACCAAGGGTGAGTACTGACCATGATGGAGAATGATAACAACTCAGAGGTAGTAGATAGCTGCCGGGCTCCGCCATCTGATAGCTTTGCTTGATGTATGTAGCTTAAAGACCCTGTGGAGTGAAAAATGACTCAGAATACTCCGCCTGCATCCAGGGGTGAAACGTTTTGATAGACACCGCTAAGCAAGTTTGAGCCGCTGCACACGGGGATCATTTTAAAAATGCTCCCGGTAAATTTCAGCGAGTATAGTGATAAAATCACTTGGACCACAGTCGTGTTTCATCACTGCTCATTTGTTTATTTTATTACCACCTCCTCAAATATTATATAATCAGTCTGCGCCATTGAGAACTGTCACTAGCACAATGCACTCTTCTACCCTCCCACCCATGCTCAGATTTGCTTTTTATCTGAGCCAGGAGTCATGATTCCATTTCATGGGGCCTTCAGGACCATCCTTGACAGTTGCCATCACAGTGTCTGACTACAGCTCTCCTGTAAAGTGAAAAGAAACGAGCTGTGACTATGATCCACTCGCAGCACAATGTGAGTTGTGTAGAGATCGGCCAATATGGTTTTTGAAGGCTGATAGCGATACCGCTATTTTTGGATCGAAGCTGCCGATACCTTATATTTTGGGCCAGAATTCAATATTTTTTTTACATTTGACTGTTTTCATGCCAAAAGAAATCCATCTCTTCAGTGTATCCCCTCAGCATTTGAGTCTTGACAGAGTGGAAAAACCTCTGAAACAGCATTAAGTCCATCATGTGATACTAAAGCTCTCCACTGAATCCGTGTGTGTTTATATCTGCGTGTGTTCCGCAGGGACATCCAGAGGCTCGGGGTGACGCTGATGGGCCACCAGAAGAAGATCATGACCAGCGTCCAGCTGATGAGGGCGCAGGTCCTGAACAGGAGTGTGCCGTCGGTGCACGTATAACTCCAACGCCCAGGTTTCTGAGGCCTTCCGCTAAAATGTAGAAACCCAGGCTTCTGAGGCCTAAAGGAACTCCATGGGAATCGCGCTGATCGGAGAAAGTCGGAAGAAGAGGAAGATACGTGGGAACTTTTCAAGACTTTTTTCCTTGAGAGATCGATCTGAGAAGAAAACGCGAAAGGTTTTAAATATGGAGCAAGTGTATACGTGACTTCTTCGGGAAGATTCCTACCTTTCTTTTTTTTTCCTATCCGATTACATTTTATGAGTTTAAATGTCTTGTTTATAAATGGAAAGACTGCCTTAATCTCCACAGATTATTTTAATTTTGTTGTCTACAAAGAGAAGATAATTTATCAAACATGAATTTATCAGAGTAATATGATTTACTGGACCGGGCAATGGCAAGAGTATACGGACTGATGTAGAGGGTGGGGGGCGGGGAAGGGTGTTTTCAAATGTTCAGATGACACACGGCGTCTCTCCTACAGTAAAAGCCTGAGGAGAACGAGCCCCAGAAAGAGGCTCGAATCAGATAAGTGGAGAAAAGTGAGATAGGGCTCACCCAAGTTGCCAGATCGCCTCCACAGCAGAGGAGACCCAATTCACCCTAGGCTATTAATACCAACTAAAGGCACATTTCTCCACCGTCCAACCTTGATGAATGACCCCCGGAGAGCCCCAGAGCCCTCTGCCCAGTCTGAAGCTGCGTAGCGCACAACTACTGTACTTTGAAGATGTGTATGATTCAGTTATAGTGCACTTTATTCTACAATCTCACTATGCTAGAGGCTTTGCAATTGCATCACAAATCTTCTAGCAGCCACATCTGGGGCCATCATGGAGGTCCATAAGAGAATTGACTGGGTGCAAATAATGGCTAAATATACAGTATAACAACTGTCTTTTCTTTATCCCTAGTCTCTACTCCAAAACACTCAGGCCCCGATTCACTAAGATTGCATTGTGCGAGCAAATAGCTTGAGCAAATTGCTCCTCAACTGCAGGAGCAAAGTGCATCCTATTCACTATTTATGCAAAGTGATCACGCAAAAAAATGGCCGCAATATGTCATTGCGGGTGCAGTACATCCAACGAGAGTTTGAAATCTTTCTGTTCCAAGAACTTGTAGGGTGGCGACAAACTTAACAATGTCCTGGAATTAAATGGGATTGAAAGAAAAGATCCAATATCGACTGAGTATTAAGTCAGTATCTGGTCGCTGCGTGGTCAGTTACCTCCGCAAACATTTCCAATCCAATCCAATCCAAACCTTTATTTAATAATTTATGTTCATCATTTAGTGAATCAGGGCCTCTGAATTGTAGATTGAGAAGAATCAGCTCAGTTAAACCGAGGTGTTGTTTTTTGGCTTTGTTAGCTAGCTAACTAGCCAACAGGCTAATTTAGCAAAGCAACTGGCGTTAACACTAGTTAACTGGCGTTAACTAACTGGCTAGACACTAAGCTAGTTTCTACTATTAGCTAGTGTCAGAGGTAGCCTACAACAGGACAGTGCTAGTTCAGATACCAGATACCGATTTGCAAGGTAATTAATGAGCTAATTATCCACACACAAAATCAATCAGATGTATCAGTGATGAAATGATAACTTCCTAGTCAAAAACACCACAGAAATTGGGAGATAAAGTCAATGTCACATCCGGTATAGACTTCCTACTCTATACAGGATAAAGTACAAAATATAAGCAAATGTGCAATGCACTGTTCTGATTTCTCTATATATTATGAGATATCGGGATGTTCCCACTTACAGAACTTGAGGGCAAGTCAACCACAAATAGGTTACATTGCAGAGATCAAGCAGGACTTCATTTCCCCTCATACACTCGATGCACTTGATGAATCCATCTCTTCCTCTCTTTGACGTTCAATGTCAACGTATAAAATGAGCAATCGTTTTTCACATTATAATGGTCACAATCAGGTTGAAAACACACTATGACAATAGCAATTCTACCCTCGCCTAACTACCTAATGTTAGCAACCTGGACAATAGATGAAGTTTTGGTTCGTCAGTACATATCAACAGAAAACTTCCTGGATGGCTGCCAAAGCTGCATCCTACAGCAAATACATTTGTGACCGTCGGTACCTACGGCACTTTTAGGAAAAGACAGTGGAAAATCACACATCATATATTTGTTTATGATGCAGAGCATACACAATTTAAGGGGACAGAGCAGTATAGTGTTATTTGATTATATGAAGATCTTAGCATCAATGGGTAGCCATGCCAGAAGCTAGCGGCTCTATACCGGATGTGGATTTTAGCTTCTGCTTTACCTCCCTATTAACCATGTCTATTGCATTCTGTTGAGACAGCCAAGTTGTACATTTAGAAAAACAATTGGGCTATTGTTGCCCAAGGGTTGAGGACCTCCAATATGGCTGCCAGAGGGTGTGTTATGTCACCTGAAAGACCTCTATTCTCTTGACATTATGAACAAAATGGTACAGAATGTTGTTTAATTCAATGGGTCCCACTTTTGGGATCAAAGTAATACGCTAATGCAATTTAGTGCAATAATTCTGTACCACAGAGTGCATATCGAGTGCATATATAACAGCACATTTTTTGCTGGGGAAATAGTAAACATAAGCTAAGCAGACTGTAAAATAAAGTGTTACCTCTGATTTAATGTGATTACACTGTTTTGCCTCAGTGTTGATGAAAAGGTAAAGAGGAACATGTAAGTAGAATGTTTATATCTAAATGCTCTGAAAACTACATAATCAGCCCTAATTTATCCCCCCGTGCCATCAAGAGAATGTCTTTTCTTGTGCACCTCGGTAGGTTTTCCTCTAGATGGTTGATGTCTCTTTTTATTAGAGAAGAACCTCATGATATTTCTTGAATATGTATTATAGTGGCATTTCACTAATGGTTCCAAAATGTTTTTGTTTTTTTTCTTAGGATGCTTTTGAAGACACTGGACTTGAATAGAAAAAACCCATATTTTATAAAGTTAGGATATGTTTTTGCTAGATGAATTGATTTATAATGTATACAGCGAGTTCAGTCACTGGAAGGAAGAAAAAAAAAAACAACTGGATTTATTCACATTTTATTATTTATTCATGCTCATTTGCTTTCCAAATAATACAACTCTGAGAGGTTTTACTACAGTTGATGAATCATCCTTGTTGCTAATGATAAATCATAAATGTGCAAACTGTCCATAAATACACAATAAAGGAACGTTTGTCTGTGTGTGACTGCAACAGTGATTTTCCGCCTATTTATGCAGTAATACAGTATGTGTACAGAGCTGAAAGTCCAGGTATGGCCAGAAGTCGGCAGTGAATACATAAAGTTAGTTTACCACAAGTAGTCGAGTGCCTTGAACAAACTGCATTCACCAACTTTCACCAATTCAACTTCTTTGCGTGGGATTTTGTATGGCTCCACTAAGTTTTGAGAATCATGAAAGCCATTATCACTATGCATCTATGCCTGAAAGCCCTTAGAAAGACATTTGTCTGAGGAGTCGTGCATCATTTAATCATTCACCTCACATAGTCATAAGATAATTAGTGTACAGAGAGGGCAGAGCTCAAGAAAATTAATCAAGGACTCATCTGTGACAAAGGAAACAATCATACCTCGGTTTGCTTGGTCAAATAAACACAATATTTATATTCACATAGAGGTGTTTGATCAGGAGTCCATCTGAACTTTGTGGCGCCATAACCCTCACTTTGGACGACTCAGGTTGAAAACAATTGACTTTGACTTCCTTAATGCTCATTGTGGAGTTTTTGAGTAAATTGCTTTTTTTCTTTCAGTGGGAATGAGCCCTGACCCAGCACTGAAACATCATTTCAAGCTCGGCCTGAATAGGGAATGGGCCTGATGAATCTGTGTCTGAGTAATTGTCCTTTCCTTCACCTTAGGAGGGCTGTTAGGAGATAATCCTCTCCTTGGTGAAACGAGACCTAACACAACATCATTAATCTCATTACTAAGGCCGTGTTGCTTTGTTGCCACCGAGTCCCACGCCCAATTATCAGCCGCAGCCCCGTCCCCGCGACGCCGCCGGGCCCCGCCCATCGTTAACGACCATCTCCACTGTCCCCTGATTGACTTCCCGGAGAGCGGCGGCGATAGCGCTTTGTCTCAGTGGCCCTCGGAGGATGGACTGTGTCCTCGCGTCCCGGGATGTCCCGCGGTTGACTTGGAACGGAGCACAAAGCCGATCGCGACGAGGGTGTTTTTTTCGGTGTTTCTTATCGCCGCACGCCAGGTCCGCGTCGCGAGGGACCGGCCGAACAATACAGATGGATTTAAACGCCAAAGCATTTATTGTCAAGTTTGCCTCCGTCGTAACGTAGCAACAATACAAATTCATTAACAAGCCTTCAAATCTGTGTAGATCTCAACACAGTCATAATGAAGTCTTTGTGAACAACCTTGGAACAATGCGAGTCTATAGCTGGCAGTGTTGTAATTCCATCAGTATATTTCATCAAGTAAACAATCCATGAGAGAGAGGCAAGAACCAGCCACCGGGGACTGCCTTGTCAGTTCGCTGTGCCTGGCATTATTTAGGTAGTTTTACTTTCTTTTTTTATTATTTTTACATTGCTGTGTGGGTACTTTTCCCTGAGCAAAACACACGATATCTTTCACCTCAACAATTTTAGAAAACTTCATTTGACAATATGGCAAAAGTGCAAATTCGTCACCGCTGATTTTTATCGGATTGAGCTGCCACTGTTCTACACTAAATGTGATTAATACACTATGAACAGTAGCAGGGGGGACACTCGCTATTCAATGGCAAGCTGTTGAATAGGCGTAGTAAAGCCCCCAGTTCAGTGTGAGGCGTCCTGTCTTTACCTTTTTCAAAAGGCTGGAGTAAGCTGGATGCATTGTATTTATGCACTGTAGTTTTTGCACAGTGAACAATATGATGACTCGCTGAAAAAATCCTCCTCAAGGAAAAAAAATAAGGAAGAAGGCCCTTCTACCTAAGAATCATCTGATTAGGGGTCAGGCCTGGGTCAAATTGTCAGTTACAATTGAATTCACTTTGCATTGGTTGTTTCTTGTGTCAGGTAGTGTAGAATTGTGTAATTTATTCAATGCTGATTTACCCAACAAAGATGGCCTGCTCGATCGACTTATACTTCTACTGGCAGCATTCAATTCATTTTGCCAGGCTCACTCCTCCATAGAGAAGTTTCCGAAAAGGCCGGGTCACAAATGATAATAATAATAATCTTGAGCCAGTTTTTCTATGGATAACTTCCACCAAGCGATAGCAGAAGCAGAGTTCTCAGTGCAGAAGGCTGACAGAGCACGGGCAATGCATCTCACAAATATGTCTTCCCTGCACCATTTTGCGCAAACACTATTATATTATGCATATATTCATAAGTTAATGGTACTGTTGTGTAAATAGGCCATATATTATTCATGAGGTACACACGGCCCGACATAGTAAATGTAAATATATACATTCAATGAAATACGGATACATAAAGTTGAGAACCGACATAGTGCTGAGTCCCTTGGATTCCGCTACTCCGTGGTGGAGGAGGAAGGCGAGGTTAGGTCACGCTGTTGTTTCCAAACAGAACAGATAAAAGACAAACAGAGAGAAAGGGAAGCTGTTGGATGCGAGACGTCTCAAGGCAAAGCCCCTTCACAGCCGCAGCGGCCTATTTCTCACACTGAAAACCAACTTTGTACGCCAGGGCGCTCCGTTCAAAGCTCCTCGCTGCATCTCTAAAACCAAGTAAATAAGTGTCAGCGTAAGTGTTTACCAAATAAAGCATGTATGCCAACAAATGAATAATAATCACTGCGTAAATGTTTGCTTCATGGTAACAGATTTAAAAGCCGCGCAAGTCCAATTAGTCACGCGTTTGTTCAGAAGGAATCATATTAAGTCATTATATTGACATAAAGATTGTAATCAGACTCTTCTGCTGGACAGTGTTTCTCTGTCTGGATAAATACCAAATGTTTGCCTGGCAGTTTCAGGCTGAAAGAGAAGTTACATTTCCGGCCAGCTTTTATCAGAGTGAATCATTAAGTCATTAAATTGACATAGCGGATAAATACCACTTAGGATCTAAAAGCACCTTTACTTAAAGTCATTTGTCTGACAGCACCATGACAGTATTATCCACCCATGCATGTCTAAGGATTGTTGCATTCGTGTCTACAATTGTCTGGATTTTATAAAAAAAAAAAAAAAAAAGAATAACCCCCATTATAAAATCTATATCAGTTGTTTCCCTGACTCACAATATAAAGATGGCATTAAGCAGAATGTACACATGCTATTTTGATTGAGCTCTATTAAAATGTATGGGCCCTAGGATCGAGCCTTGATGCACACCACACCTAATCAATAAAACAGAAGAAACAGAATCACTGACACAGGCTGAAAACTTTCTTGCCAGTCCCAGAGCCACCAGCCTAATTTCCCAATCTATCAGCTAGAAAAGCTTGTCAGTCATGTCTCAGGTCATGTAGTGAGGATCTGCATTCATCAGATCATTAGCAAACAGGGCAGTTTGAGTACTACGATGTACGAAGACTAAAGATTTTCCTTCCACCTCCTTTAAGAGTTTCTTTGATGATACTTTTCCCAACATTTGGAGATTAAAAGTCACTTTGAAATAGTTATCATGAACTGCTGCATCGAGGGAGAATGTTTTCCGAGGTGGCAGAATAATTGCCAGTTTGAAATGTCAAGAATGCAATCAAGAAGAGTTAACAAGGCCAAAAGATGTGATTCTCAACACTGATTATTCAGACATTGGCCTTCATATATCTATGGTTTGTCCTTGTAGGTACTCAAATCATTCCTAGGCCAGACAAAAACATATACCTCTGTAGAACACTTCAGAGGCCCATTTTTAAAGTGCCAAATTTGGCCGTACTCTGATCTAAATCACTTTCTATTGCCATAATGATGAGACCGGTGCTAGAGGGAAAAAAAAAACATGCTTCTAAGATATTATCCTCTATCTCTCCTATACATTTGTTCCGTGATATCAAAGAGCTTCTGATAACAAAACAGAAATTACAAACATAACGCATTATGAATTATTCAGATGATAACGAGCTCGTCTCCACTTTGCGGCCACTCAGTAAATCAAATCATAAAACAAATGAGAGAAAAAAAAAAAAAACGACGCTCTTTCACCCAATATGATTACAGCGCTTTGATAGCCTAATGTGTTGTGTTTGTCACGGCAAAACTGCAGATGAAGGAGCAGCGATTGCCTCGGTCACACATGATAGCGCGTCAGTTATCCGGTCAAAAGCCGCGTGCTTGTTTCAAATAAAAAAAATTTAAAAAAACCCCATTCATCTGTGACTGTTTGAACGTCTCACAATTTCATGACCCAGTTTCCCCCATGGAGCTTTGCAGAAGAGGCGTCAAATGAAGCTGTTCACAGGGTGATCATGTGGCGTTAACACATCGATGATCCGCCTCGACGTGCGCCGCATCGAACGCATCACTCATATCACAACACGGACAATGGCGGGAAATCAATTGGGTGTATGTGCATGTGTGTGTGTGTGTGTGTGTCCTGCTCCGCGACCCCCCGGGGCCCCCCGGTGTGGCCGCCCTCTTCCCCTGCAGCCAGGACAGCTCATCACTTCATCGCACCCACCGGCTGTTCCCTTCACAATAATAAGGAGGCCATTAACATATATGGAAATGCCGCGTGGAAACAAGAAGCTACCTCTCCCCTCATGCCCGCTGCATGCACCCATCACTGTGTGTGCGTGCCTCTGCCTCTGAATGTGTGTTTTTTTTTTCCGCCTGTGTGTGTGTGTGTGTGTGTGTGTGCCCGCTGTGTGCACCCAGATTCTGTGTTCAGAGGGAATTGCTCGCTTTGATGTTCTCCCGGTGCAGGCAACCGCTGATACCCCTATTAGCTCGCGCGGAGCTGATGCAAGCCGCGCTAGCTCCAGCCCCTGCCGAAATCAGTTCATTTTCAATTGCGAGAGCGGAGCCCGGCTGCCAGAGAGAAGTAAGCTACATTCAAGTGCGGCCCCGAGGATGTCGGCACAAAGAGACAAAACCAACACACTTTATTTAGGAAGATAAGGCTCTGGAATTAACATGGCGATAATGACGGCGATAAGGGGGTAGTGTTCCTGCAACACAGCCGAGGGGGCAGCGCTGAATCAGGGGGGGCGGGGGGCGGGGGGGGGGGGGGAGCGTGGTTGGAGGTGAGGAGATAGGAGTGCAGGGGAGATAACAGAGGAGAGGGAGCTGGGGGTACGGGGGGGGGGGGTGAGGAAGAGGAGGAGAAGTTAGAGAGAATGTTGGGGATTCTTCATGTCAGATTCAAGCGGAGCCCCCGGGGGCTTTGCAGCTTCACACAAAGTCTCCAACTTTTGGTCTCTCTTGCTCATTTCCGCTCTTGTTTCCCTGCTTCTTCTTCTTCTTCTTCTTCTCCCCCTCCCCACACATCGAAACTAGAGCTAGAACCTCGACCTCTCCGTCACACCCCCCCCCCCGCCGACCCCATGCCTCGCCTCACCCCCACTTCTTTTCCCCTATCGCTTCTCTATCGCGGCAGGAAACTTTGGACTCGGGGAGAGAGAAATAATCGGGGGGAGAGAGAAATAATCGGGGGGAGGGGGGGGGGGGCGGGGGGAAGGCCCTCCGGAAAAGTAAATGGATAAACTTTGAACTCGCGACTCAGCAAGGTTTTATTTGTCAGAAGTGAGCCTCTCCTGTAATAAAAAATACCCACAAGTTAAACTTCACGGCCTAATCCAACTCGACAGCACGCTTAGTGTGACGAGAAGTTCAGATGCCCGGAGCGACAGGGAGAGAAAAATAGAGTGTGGTGGGGGGGGGGGGGGGGGGGGGGGGGGGAGAGAAGACAAGAGGTGACTTTCAAAGCTGTTTTGCCCAGAATTAACGGCGGAAAAAGGTCCGGTGATGATCGCATGGGGAGTGTATTTAATGGCTTAGGTGTCACCTTTATTTTCACGTTTGGGGACAAGGTACCGGGGGATTGCTTCGGGGACCGCGGCAGGCACACAAGCCGCCGTGAACACCTTCCAAAACACAAACCTGCCGGGGAGATTAAGCCGGCGACGGAAATCGATGCAATAAACCACTTAATATCGCGATGAAAGGCTGGAAGACGGATGGAGAGGGACGCTCGCTCTTGTCTGTCATTTGTCGTTTTAACAGAGCGGAGGTTTAAACGAGGGGGCCCCGATAACGTTTGCCGGAGCGGCTAGAGGGGGGGGGCAAAATGTTTCAATCGGAGCGCCGGCACCTTCTGTCTGAAGATAAAGAGCGTCTTTACCCCGAATGTATCTTCTAAACGATATTGATTCAGTGTTATTGGAGCTGCAAATAATGCAAGATGAATGTGATGTGTGTGTGTGTGTGTGTGTGTGTGGCTTCGCCCAGCACACCGCTCACTTTGGGTTTATTATAGAGACAAGTGCAAGTGCGATGAGACATATAGTTAAGCTTTGTACACATACACACATATAGACACACAACCACTGTAAGCAGGGTTAGAAGGGGAGCATTTAGCACAGTGGTTCTCAACGTGGGGTCCGGGGACCACCAGAGGTCCTTGAGGGGGTTCCAGGGGTCCCCAGCAAACTGATGAATTGTTAAAATTCAGCATTATTTCATTTACAAGATGTTAATACAATTAGAGAATGTAGAAGAATGACTGTTTTGATCATAGTTTCTCTGTTATCTCTCTACCTACAATATGGATAGTCAAAATCACAATCAAATCATCACAAAATCATATCTGCAGCTCTAATGTGGACTAAATTAGGGTCCTTGATATGAAAAATGTTGAGAATGACTGATTTAGCATATGGTATTTCTCTTCCTGTTTACGTTCTTACGGGCTTTTCTGCTCTAGGTGTTAATGTAAAGATCCTTGGCTGGCATTTTCAGTCTGAAGTTATCCATTTCATTCCACTAAAGATGTTATGAATCGTTCTTATTCAACTAGCAGCAATATGTTAAATGGCTGCTGACCGGTTAGCGGCCTTAAACTGGTTCTCTCTGCCTGGAACCTCCAAAAAATAAAGTTCACCCCTGCACACTCACAGTCACACACACTCACACACTCTGCCCTCAGATTCAACTTTCCAGGGCTTAATGGGAAACCTGATTTTCTAGCGGTGCCAAAGGCATGTCTCCCTGACTAAAACTAACTCCTTTTTTTTCCAGTCAGGAGGGAGGGAGGGAAAAACAGGAAGGGTGAGGAGAGCAGAGGAAAGAGCTCAGAGTAGGAGAAACGAATGCAAATGCATAACACAGGATCTCAGCAAAAAAAGACACAAGGCTAAGAAATGTGTTTGTGAACCTTATGAGGATTTGTGGGTCAAAGATTGAATCTTTTGGAGGAAAACATGCAGGTTTGGAGTCAGAGCAGTAGAGCAATCAGGAGCTGGGTTTCCGTCCAAGTATTCTTTTTGCAAATTATGATTCTAGCAAACTCGAAAAGCTGAATGGAAATGGCAAATCATAATGTAGGCTTGGCATGATCGACTGAGCAGAACAGAGCATCAGTCTATGTCAGATATATTTTGTGATTTGTATATTTGAAATAATGAAAAAACTGTGGATTGAAATACTTGTGATATTGAATAGTTAATTTGTGCTATAGTCATATTCGGTAATTATTATAGAACATTAGATTTTCTTATGTATAATACATTCCATTTAATTACATTGGCCCTTGGCTTCACTGTCATTAGACCCAACTGGA